>NW_028225180.1:27419912-27698199 GCF_052327205.1 Somniosus microcephalus | reverse complement strand
AGTGCAGTAACTGTAGAGCAGAAATACATATGTACACAGAAAAGAGTCAGTACAGTAACTGTACAGCAGGAATACATATATACACTGAAAACAGTCAGTGCAGTAACTATGTAACAGGAATACATATATACACTGAATAGTGTCAGTGCAGTAACTGTAGAACAGGAAGACATAAATACACTGAACAGAGTCAGTGCAGTAACTGTAGAGCAGGAAGACATCAATACACTGAACAGAGTCAGTGCAGTAACTGTAGAACAGGAACACATACATACACTGAACAGAGTCAGTGCAGTAACTGTAGAGCAGGAAGACATCAATACACTGAACAGAGTCAGTACAGTAACTGTAGAACAGGAAGACATAAATGCACTGAACAGAGTCAGTGCAGTAACGGTACAGCAGGAAATAATATATACACTGAACAGTGTATGTGCAGTAACTGTACAGCAGGAATACATATATACACTGAACAGATTCAGTATAGAAACTGTACAGCATGAAGACATATATACACTGAACAGAATTAGTACAGTAACTGTGCAGCAGGAATACATACATACACCGAAAAGAGTCAGTGCAATAACTATATAGCAGGAATACATATATATACTGAACAGAGTCAATGCAGTAAATATAAAACAGGAATTCATATATATACTGAACTGTTTCAGTGCAGTATGTGCACAGCAGGAATACATATATACACTGAGCATACTCAGTGCAGTAACTGTACAGCATGAATATTTATGTAAACTGAACAGAGTGAGTGCTGTGAATGTATAGCCAGAATACATATATGCATTGACCACCATCAGAAAGGAACTGTGCAACAGGAATACATATAGACAACAAAGTGAGTCAGCACAGTAACTTTACAACAGGATTACATATATAAACTGAACAGAGTCAGTGCAGTAATGGTACAACAGGAATACATATAGAAACTGAACAGATTCAGTACAGTAAATGTAAAGCAGGAATGCATATATACACTGAACAGAGTCAGTGCTGTAACTGTCCACCAGGAATAGATATTGTGAGATATGGGAGCGGTTTTTTGGTGGATGGACGTAATGTGGCCAACAGATGGAGACAAAGTCCCCCTCTCACTCCAATTCAGATGAAGGCCAAACCCACCTCCAACACACCTGAGGCAAATCTACCCATTAGCTCAAGAGTTCAAAAGGCAAACTAGTGCATCCCTTCAGGGCCAGTGCCTGAGGAGAAGACCAGTGCCTGAGGAGAAGACCAGTGCCTGAGGAGAAGGGCCAGTGCATGAGGAGAGGGCCAGTGCCTGAGGAGAGGGCCAGTGCCTGAGGAGAAGGCCAGTGCATGAGGAGAGGGCCAGTGCCTGAGGAGAGGGCCAGTGCCTGAGGAGAGGGCCAGTGCATGAGGAGAGGGCCAGTGCCTGAGGAGAGGGCCAGTGCCTGAGGAGAGTGCCAGTGCCTGAGGAGAGGGCCAGTGACTGAGGAGAGGGCCAGTGACTGAGGAGAGGGCCAGTGCCTGAGGAGAGGGCCAGTGCCTGAGGAGAAGGCCAGTGCATGAGGAGAGGGCCAGTGCCTGAGGAGAAGGGCCAGTGCATGAGGAGAGGGCCAGTGACTGAGGAGAGGGCCAGTGCCTGAGGAGAAGGCCAGTGCATGAGGAGAGGGCCAGTGCCTGAGGAGAAGGCCAGTGCATGAGGAGAGGGCCAGTGCCTGAGGAGAGGGCCAGTGCCTGAGGAGAAGGGCCAGTGCATGAGGAGAGGGCCAGTGCCTGAGGAGAGGGCCAGTGCCTGAGGAGAGGGCCAGTGCCTGAGGAGAAGGCCAGTGCCTGAGGAGAGGGCCAGTGCCTGAGGAGAGGTCCAGTGCCTGAGGAGAGGTCCAGTGCCTGGGGAGGGGGCCAGTGCCTGAGGAGAAGGCCAGTGCCTGAGGAGAGGGCCAGTGCCTTAGGAGAGGGCCAGTGCTTGAGGAGAATGCCAGTGCCTGAGGAGAGGGCCAGTGACTGAGGAGAGGGCCAGTGCCTGAGGAGAAGGCCAGTGCCTGAGGAGAGGGCCAGTGCCTGAGGAGAGGGCCAGTACCTGAGGAGAGGGCCAGTGCCTGAGGAGAAGGCCAGTGCCTGAGGAGAAGGGCCAGCGCCTGAGGAGAGGGCCAGTGCCTGAGGAGAGGGCCAGTACCTGAGGAGAAGGCCAGTGCCTGAGGAGAAGGCCAGTGCCTGAGGAGAGGGCCAGTGCCTGAGGAGAGGGCCAGTGCCTGAGGAGAGGGCCAGTACCTGATGAGAAGGCCAGTGCCTGAGGAGAGTGCCAGTGCCTCAGGAGAGGGCCAGGACAGGGCCAGTGCCTGAGGAGAAGGCCAGTGCCTGAGGAGAGGGCCAGTGCCTGAGGAGAGGTCCAGGACAGGGCCAGAACCTGAGGAGAGGGCCAGCGCCGGAGGAGAGGGCCAGCGCCCGAGGAGAGGGCCAGCGCCCCAGGAGAGGGCCAGCGCCCGAGGAGATGGCCAGGACATGGCCAGTACCTGAGGAGAGGGCCAGCGCCCGAGGAGAGGGCCAGGACATGGCCAGTACCTGAGGAGAGGGCCAGCGCCCGAGGAGAGGGCCAGGACATGGCCAGTACCTGAGGAGAGGGCCAGTGCCCGAGGGGAGTGCCAGTGCCTCAGGAGAGGGCCAGGACAGGGCCAGTACCTGAGGAGAGGGCCAGTGCCTGAGGAGTGTGCCAGTGCCTCAGGAGAGGGCCAGGACAGGGCCAGTACCTGAGGAGAAAGCCAAGACAAAGCCAAGACTGTTGTTGAAAACCAGCTTGCAGCTGCCACAGAGAGGTTTACTATTGAACCCAGGTGGAATATTGTTTAGTTCTGAGAGCCTGATATGACCCCTTGACCGGCTGAGAAAGATCCAGTGGTAAAGTAACCATGGCTTATTGTTTTTTGGAGAAAACTGATTTAAGGACTGCCTTCCTAACCACCCGGGGCGGGTGATGGTTGTTCTTCATTTTTCTTTTTGAACGTCATGTGCTTTTTGGATTTTGCCAGACGTGGACACTTTTTCCCTGTTTTCTAAAAATAAAACACAGCTAACTGCTGTTTTTCATTTACCAATCTTGTGACTGTGCCTGTGTCCCCCCCCCCCACATCAACACACCCCTCGGTCCAGGTGGTGGTTGATTGCAATATATACACTGAACAGAGTGAGTGCAGTAATGGTACAACTGGAATACATATATACACTGAACACCGTCAAGCAGTATCTGTACTACAGGAATACATATATACACTGAACAGTGTCACTCCAGTAACTCTACAACAGGAAAACATACATAAACTGAACAGCTTCATTGTATTAACTGAACAGCAGGAAAAATATATTCACTGAATAGAGTCAGTACAGTAACTCTACAACAGGAATACATATATAAACTGAACAGCTTCATTGCAGCAACTGTACAGCAGGAATACATATATACACCAGAAGATTCACTCCAATAAATGTACAACAGGAATACATATATAAACTGAACAGCTTCATTGCAGCAACTGTACAGCAGGAATACATATATACACTAGAAGGTTCACTCCAATAAATGTACAACAGGAATACAGATATACACTGAACAGAGTCAGTTCTGTAACGGTACAGCAGGAATACATATATACACTGAACAGAGTCAGTACAGTAAATATACAACAGGAATACATGTATACACTGAACAGAGTCAGTGCAGTAACTGTCCAGCAGGAATACATATATACACTGAACACTGTCAGTGCAGTAACTTTTCCCAGCTGACAAACCACTAAAATGTGCGAAGCCAGCCTAATCCAAGAGGGGACCTCTATATTTTCAAAAATGTCCCACCAGGGTGGAACCACAATATCCAATATCTTGGCCCCTATCTCGACTGTCTTTTGTTCTAATGTATAGAAATGTTTCGGTGAGATGACCACTGCTTTTAATAGTGCGGTAAGGTGTTCTGGTAGAGGGGGAATCTCATAGCCAAAATGTGTTATGTAACTTTGCAGAATGTGACATAGCCTTGCAGGTTGGTAATGTCTTCCCTGACAGTGAGGTAAACAGTCGAGGGTTCAGGGATGGGTACAATCCGTTCCTGGGCCACTTGAACTTCTGCCTCGGGTTTAAAACAAAAAACTGTTTTCACTCACCAGACACCAGATGTACTGTTCATGCCGGTAATGGGGCGCACTTGTGGTGACACAATATGTCCCACCCCCTATGAATGCTACCTGTGGGGAAACATGGTCTTGTGCCATTTTCTCCATGGTACAGTTCACAGGTTGTGCGCCAGCAGCTTTAAACCCGTCATGGCCTGGTCCTCATGCAGCTCTGAGCCTACCACTGTGTTCTCCTCTATTAGGAGTTTTCTTAACTTGGTCTTTAAACCATTTATCTGAGTTTGTTGCTCTATATCATCTAGGCTGTTTATCACTGAGGACCCTGTACAGTAAGCTGTAAAAGCATAATTCCAGGTCCCCCTTCTTTGTCTCCCCGCGCCCATATTATGTTCAGGATGTAAACTGTACAGTTTCACTTTGTCTACCCTGGCAAAGTTGAATTCATAACATTTTCTAAACATTTCCTTCAGCGCAGGGCTTGGTACAACTGTTCTGTTTCCTTAGGGCACCTCTCAGTTAAGTCAAGTTCAGGATCACTGAGGCCACTGCATAGTGTACCCCCTGGTACAGTAATTTATCGGTAGGCACTAGGACGAAACCATTCCCTGGTCCCTTGGTGGTGGTAGGATACCTCTGGACTATAGTCCGTAATGTCGTTGTCGTGGGCAGGGGCATTTGGGGGTGGGTTACGAGTTCGGTAGCATTGACTGGAATCGGGGAGTGTGAAACATAGAAACATAAAAGATAGGAGCAGGAGTAGGCCATTCGGCCCTTCGAGCCTGCTCCGCCATTCAATGAGATCATGGCTGATCATCCAAATTCAGTACCCTGTCCCTGCCTTCTCCCCATATCCCTTGATCCCATTAGCCTCAAGAAATATATCCAACTCTTTCTTGAATATATTTAATGAACTGGCCTCCACCGCCCTCTGTGGCAGAGAATTCCACAGGTTCACCACTCTCTGGGTGAAGAAGTTCCTCCTCATTTCAGTCCTAAATGGCTTACCCCTTAGGGGACTATGACCCCTGGTTCTGGACTCCCCGGCCATCCGAAACATCCTTTCTGCGTCTAGTCTGTCCAGACCCGACAGAATTTTATAGGTTTCGATGAGATCCCCCCTCAATCTTCTAAACTCCAGTGAGTATAAACCCAATCGACACAATCTCTCCTCATACGTCATTCCTGCCATCCCAGGTATCAGCCCGGTGAATCTTCGCTGCAATCCCTCCATGGCAAGAACGTCCTTCCTCAGGTAAGGTGACCAAAACTGCACACAATACTCAAGGTGCGGTCTCACCAAGGCCCTGTACAACTGTAGCAAGACATCCTTGTTCCTGTACTCGAACCCTCTTGCTACGAAGGCCAGCATACCATTTGCCTTCTTAACCGCCTGCTGCACCTGCATGCTTACCTTCAGCGACTGGTGCACAAGGACACCCAGGTCTCTTTGCACTTCCCCTTCTCCCAATCTATTGCCATTCAAATAATAATCTGCCTTCCTGTTTTTGCCACCAAAGTGGATAACCTCACATTTATCCACATTATAGTGCATTTGCCATGTTTCTGCCCAATCACCCAACCTGTCCAAGTCGTACTGGAGTTTCACGACATCCTCCTCACAGCATGCAGGCTGGAATCCCACTCCATCCCCTCCCCGGCATCTTGCCATTGCCGGTGGAAAAATATGGATATGCCTGTGGGGCAGACTTTCTCTGAACCCCACATACAAACATAAACTCCCTGATCCGGTTCCCACCACTTGTCCCAGCACACACTCAAACCCGCTCGGGTCCCTGTAATCGTCCGATGGGTATTGTTCCCCAATCGTTCCCAATCAACTGCGGGGTTTCCTATATCCTTGCTCAGCTTTCTGAGTCACCACCACCTATCCAAATGAATCTGCCCCTTACATGTTAAACAAACACGTTTCCCCACGGTAACACTGACCCTTGTAGCTGTAGGGGGTTTTTTGTGTTGTGTGTGTGTCAGCTTCACCTCTGACTCCTTTGAGCAGTTTGAATCGCTCCACACCCCCTGGGATCTAGACACCGGATTTAGGTACAGGCGGCGATACAGAAAATCGAGTAGACAAGTGGCTTGGTGCAAGAAAACCAAATTTTATTAAAAGGCTGAATAAAACACAATACTACTGAGGATTACTGGTATAGTTACAGGCATAAAACCGTTAATACACTTATGTGGGAATGGGGAACACACGGCACATCGAGGGAGACAAATACATTAAAAACCCCTTATCCTTAATCCCACCCCCTATACCTAATTAGATTAAGCTATGAGGGGCCAGGAATTCATGCTCACCAATTCAAAACCTGTCACTTTAGATGGTGGGGTTTGAGGTCCGCTCTTCCTGTCCTTTGGTGTATCCCGTCACCACGTGGTCACAGGGCGTGGCGCTGAAGTTGTTTGTGCAAAGGCACCCTGTCCTTGTCTCCGTTAACGTCTTCGTCGAGTTCTTCATCACGATGGGCCTTCTTCTCCTTTGGGCAGTCGCCGGCGGTATTGCTGCGGTCTGGGGTCGGTAGGCGGTCTTTACCATCTAATGATGTTGCTGCCTATGCTTCGAACGTCAGCTTATCCTTCAACTGGGCTATTACTATCCATGTGACAAACGCCAGCTTATAATTAGGCCGTTTTGTCTAGATTTTGCTACCCATTCTTCGAATACCAGCTTATTCTTCAAATTGGGGTTTTACCCAGGCATTTGGTTGCCCCAATGCGCCTTTCGCTGCCCTTCTCTGCTCTTATTGGTTTACCGTAATTCGTCTCGTCTCGTCTGGTCTGTCCGTTTGTGGCCTGTGTGGTTTCGAACTCGGGTCTCATTCTAATCCCGCGTTTGGGCCCTCGGTGTAGTAATGGGCGTCCTTGATGTTGAGCAGCGCAGGGAGCGAGAAGAGAGCCCACCACGAGGCCAGGACACGAGAAAACTAAGAGCAAGAGCTCAGAGCCAACCACGATAAGAGAGCTAAGAGACCGATCACTACCGATGGGCCTACAATTATACCCGATTCTTCATTCCTTACCTGCGCGCCAAATCAGGTCAGTCCTTTGTCTAACTTTTGGCGGGCTCGTTTAAACTGATTACAGCCATTTACTTTAACAACCCTGAAATGGCTGTCTCTGTGTTTTAATGGTTTTGATGTCCTGGTTGTTGGTTATGTATGAGACTTAATCGGGTTTTCCTGACATGATGGCTTCTGTGAGCTGTTACCGATTAAATATGCAGAAACCTGATGGCCTCGATTATAGGCCCATTCCAGCTTGATCTGTTTCAAGGCGAATGAATGCATATTCTGTGTTAACTTTGGCTGTCTGGCTCCAGAGTCTTTTCACAGATTCCTGCATTTTAAGTTTAATCCCAGGCTTGAAAAAAAAGGTGTCTGCCTGCTTGCAGAGCCTTGCTTTTAAAAATCCTGTCCTTTTGGTCACGAGGCTGCAGAAGCCATTTTGGGTACCCTGACTTTTCATAACTTGTCCATGCAGGATCCCTTTATCCATAACTTTGGGGAATTTGGGAATTTTGAGAACCCTACGCTCCCCCCTGTTGATACTAAACTTGCTTTCAGTATCATCGTGATAAGGTGAGCAAAATTTCTGACCCTCCACAGTCAATCATCCCCTGTATTACCTGTCTAAGATACCCATGACACATGCATTTCCCATGCTGTAAAATGTAGTGTACATAAGCATACATAGAATAATTACAGTCGTTTACACACATCCAAGCATGGAGGGGTCCAACACCCCTGCACCACTTGGTATACATCATCTTTATTACAAACAACACGCTGAACATCATTATTAAAAACAACAAAAGAACATAATAAAACAACAATCTTTAATCAATAATACAAACAGCAAATTCAAACAGGTGTATCTCCCTCTACCTTAACATAATGTTCCTTCCAGGACCTTTGGTTTTGGAATTCTAGTATTTGACCTTTTCCCTTGCATTGAGTGCATACTAGGTACAATACAGTCCCCAACTGGCAAACCACGAGAATGTGGGAAGCCAGTCTGATCAACGAAGGGACATCTATATTATTGAAAATGTCCCACCAAGGTGGAACTACAATGTCAAATATCTTAGCCCCTATCTCTACGGATTTCTGCTCCAGAGTGTAAAAATGTTTATGTGAAACTATAACTGCTTTGAGTATTTTGGTAAGATGTTCTGGTAGAGGAGGGGTTTCGTAGCTGAAATGTGCTACATATTTTTGCAGGTTGGTAAAATTCTCTTTTACAGTGAGGTGAACTGTGGAGGGTTCAGGAATAGGGACAATTTGTTCCTGGGCCAGTTGAACTTCTGCCTTGGGTTTAAAGCAGAAACTGCTGTCACTAACCGGACACCAGCTATGCTGCCCATGCTGCTAGTGGGACGCGCCGGTGGTGACACAATATGTCCCAACTCCTATATATGCTACCTGCGGGGGAACATGGCCTTGTGCCATTGCCTCCATGGTACAATTTATAGGTTTCGCGTCAGCAGCTCTGAACCCACGCTGCGGTTTTGAATAGGCATTCAAGTGCTGGGGACACAGGATTATGTGTGCTCCCCGGCTCCGGCACCCTGAGAGGTCAGTAACTGTCATAGCATGCTCCCACTTTATTACATAAGGTGGGACCACTGTGAAACGAATGTGTGCACCCCCTTGAATGACTCCTGATGTAATAAAACTCACTACACACTTGGTTTGAGCAAAAAGCAGGGCTTTAATCAACTAGATTCAGAACATGGAAGTCCAGTTGTATCCACTAACTCCTGGTCTTTACAAAATGTCCCTGGCAAGCTAAGGCCAACGCCCGAGTATTTATACTCCTTGGACGGCGCCACCAGCTGGCCATCCAGTGTTATTTCATAGGTAGTATCTCGATGATGAGATTTATGGCACAGAGAGAGAGACAGATAGACATATTGAGACAATGAGCTAGAGACAGAGAGACAAGCTCAGCCAAACAACCCCTGATTTCAAAGAATTGGATGACCTGTCAAAATTAAGATTAGTCCTGGGAGAAGGAGACAGACCATACCTTGGTGCCAAATATGTAGCAACATGTCACAACCTGAGGACTGTTTAAAATTAATACTGAATGTACCCAACGATGTTCAACGACTGTTTAAATTAATATTGTTTAAACTAATATTGTATGTACCCAACGAAGGTCAAAATTGTTTGACACCTACAGAATGTTGGAAAACTGTACTTATTGTTATGTAAGCTTTGGCAATATGGTTCCATGTAAACTTTCATGCCAATAAAGCATTTGAATTGAATTGAATTGATTGACAGAGAGAGACACAGAGACACTGAGCGAGAGACAGAGAGAGACACAGAAACACTGAGCGAGAAGCAGAAAGAGAGGGAGAGACACTGAGCGAGAGAAGGAGAAAGACACGGATAAATTGAGTGACAGAGAGAGACAATGAGCGAGAGACAGAGAGGGACACAGAGACAAGGAGCGAGAGACAGAGAGAGACACAGAGACACTGAGCGAGAGACAGAGAGGGACACAAAGACAATGAGCGAGAGACAGAGAGACACAGGGACACTGAGTGAGGGACAGAGAGAGACAGAGAGACACTGAGCGAGAGACAGAGAGAGACACAGAGACACTGAGCGAGAGACAGAGAGAGACACAGAGACACAGAGAGAGAGACAGAGAGAGACACAGACACAGAGAGAGACAGAGAGAGACACAGACACTGAGCGAGAGACAGAGAGAGACACAGAGACACTGAGTGAGAGACAGAGAGACACAGAGACACAGAGAGAGAGACAGAGAGAGACACAGACACTGAGAGAGAGACAGAGAGAGACACAGACACTGAGCGAGAGACAGAGAGAGACACAGAGACACTGAGTGAGAGACAGAGAGACACAGAGACACTGAGCGAGAGACAGAGAGAGACACAGAGACACTGAGCGAGAGACAGAGAGACACAGAGACAGAGAGCGAGAGACAGAGCGAGTCACAGAGACACGGAGCGAGAGACAGAGAGAGATACAGAGACACTGAGCGAGAGACAGAGAGAGAGACACAGAGACACTGAGTGAGAGACAGAGAGAGACACAGAGACACTGAGCGAGAGACAGAGAGAGACACAGAGACACTGAGCGAGAGACAGAGAGAGACACAGAGGCACTGAGCGAGAGACAGAGAGAGTCACAGAGAATGAGCGAGAGACAGAGAGAGACACTGAGCGAGAGACAGAGAGAGACACAGAGACACTGAGGGAGAGACAGAGAGAGACACAGAGACACTGAGCGAGAGACAGAGAGAGTCACAGAGACACTGAGTTAGAGACAGACAGAGACACAGAGACACTGAGTGAGAGGCAGAGAGAGACATAGAGACACTGAGCAAGAGAGACAGAAACACCGAGCGAGAGACAGAGAGACACTGAGAGTCCGAGCGAAAGCCAGAGAGAGGCACCGAGCGAGAGACAGAGAGAGACACAGAGTCACTGTGCGAGATACAGAGAGAGAAACAGACACAGAGCGAGAGAGAGCGAGAGACACAGAGCCACTGAGCAAGAGACAGAGAGAGACACAGAGACACTGAGCGAGAGAGACAGAGAGACACAGAGACGCTGAGTGAGAGACAGAGAGACACAGAGACACTGAGTGAGAGACAGAGAGAGACACAGTGACGCTGAGCGAGAGACAGAGAGACACAGAGACACTGAGTGAGAGACAGAGAGAGACAGAGACACTGAGCGAGAGACAGAGAGAGACACAGAGACAGTGAGCGAGAGAGACAGAGAGACACAGAGACACTGAGTGAGAGACAGAGAGAGACACAGAGACACTGAGCGAGAGAGACAGAGAGACACAGAGACGCTGAGCGAGAGACAGAGAGACACAGAGACACTGAGTGAGAGACAGAGAGAGACACAGTGACGCTGAGCGAGAGACACAGAGAAACTGAGTGAGAGACACACCAGCCATCGCAAACCGAAACAACCTCGATTGTGAAATAAATAAAAGCGGTAGGGAGGTAGTGCAACTCTGCCGAGCCTTAGGCCTGTACATAGTTAACGGTAGGTTCAGAGGGGACTCCTTAGGGAGACTCACATATTCCTCAACTCTTGGGTCTAGTGTGGTGGATTATACAATCACTGACCTGGACCCCTGCGATATCAACGCATTCACTGTCAGGCAGCAATCCCCCCTCTCAGACCATAACCAAATAAATGTGTACCTTAAACTTTCTGCCCAAACTACAGACACAAAAAAGGAACCCAGTAAGCTACATAAAATAAACCAGACATACAGATGGGCCCCAGACAGTGGAGATAAATTCATCACAGCACTAAATTCACCTGATCTCACAAGTAAAATTTCAAAATTTAAAGAAAATCTATATGAGATCACCAGAGATGGGGTAAACATGGCCATAGAGGATATAAATATGATCTTTCATGAGGCAGCTGTAAAAGCCGACCTCGTGAAACAGAAGAGGAAGAGTCACAAAAGACAAAATAAAAATAAGAAATGGTTTGACCACGAATGCAAAAATGCCAGAAAAGACCTGAGAAAAATATCAAACCAAAAGCATCGCCAACCAAACAATCCGGACCTACGTACTAGATACAATGAAACCCTCAAAAGATATAAACACACCATTAGGAACAAAACACAAAACTATACCCACAAAATACTAGAAGAAATTGAAAACTCCACCAACCCAAAACAATTCTGGGAAATGTGGAATAACCTGAGTACAACACAATTGCAAGCATTACCAATCCAAGATGGCGACATCTGGAGAACACATTTTGAAAACCTCTACAAAGACATCCCAATAAACATCAGGTCACAGAAAAACTCCACACATTAGAAGCAACAATCAAAGACAACCAAAACCCTCTAGACTCCCCAATCACATGGAAAGAAATGGCCACAAAAACAAAATCTCTCCACCTAAAGAAAGCCTGTGGCCCAGACAACATCAAAAATGAAATGCTCAAGTTCAGCAATATGGAGATGCAGGGTGCGGTACTCAAATTATTCAACATCATATTACGTTCAGGCTGTTTTCCCGATATCTGGTGCCAAGGACTAATCTCCCCCATATATAAAAGCGGAAACAAATCAGACCCAAATAACTACCGCGGCATCTGTGTCAACAGTTGTCTAGGGAAGTTATTCTGCAGTATTCTAAATAGTAGATTACTTGATTTTCTTAACAAACATAATATCCTCAGAAAAAACCAAATAGGCTTTCTTCCAAAACACCGCACCGCCGACCATATCTATACCCTTCACACCCTCATTGAAAAACATATACACCAAACAAAAAATGGGAAAATATTCGCCTGTTTCATCGACTTCAAGAAAGCCTTTGACTCTATATGGCACGAAGGGCTCTATTATAAACTTCTTCAATGTGGAATAGGGGGCAAAGTCTATGACCTTATTAAATCAATGTATCTGAAAAACAAATGCGGGGTCAAAATTGGAGACAAACGCACCGATTTCTTCACCCAGAGAAGAGGCGTCCGGCAGGGCTGCAATTTGAGCCCGACCCTGTTCAACATATACATAAATGAATTAGCAGACATGCTGGAGCAAAGCGAGTCACCAGGTCTCCGTCTCCTAGATGGAGAAGTGAAATCCCTGTTCTATGCGGACGACCTGGTTCTGCTGTCTCCCACAGAACAGGGATTACAGCAACAACTAGACCTACTCGACAAATACTGCCAAAATTGGGCTCTAACAGTAAATCTAAAGAAAACCAACATCATGATTTTTCAAAAAAGGCCCAGATGTCAGGAAAACAAATACCAGTTTACCCTCAGTGATATCACTATAGGACACACTATGAGCTACACCTACCTTGGTCTAACTATTACAGCATCAGGGAGCTTCAGCATAGCAGTGAATGCACTAAAAGAAAAAGCCCGAAGAGCCCTATATGCAATAAAAAGAAAATTCTACAACATCCAAATCCCAATCAAAATCTGGCCCAAAATATTTGACAGCATAATCCTGCCCATTGCACTGTACGGTAGTGAAGTATGGGGCCCGCTAAATCACCAAAGCTACACTAAATGGGAAAAACATACAATAGAAGCCCTACATGCAGAATTCTGCCGAAGCATCCTTCGCACCCAAAGGAAAACGCCAACAAATGCATGCAGAGCCGAACTAGGCAGATACCCACTGATAATAAACATCCAAAAACGAGCACTAAACTTCCTAAATCACCTCAAATCTAGCTCCCCAGACACCCTTCATTTCAAAGCCTTTCAGACCCAAGAGCTAAACCCAGAAAAGAGTCCCCTGAGTCAGCTGCTACGGAAACTAAGTACTCAGCCGGACCCTGACCAGCCCCAGACCAACACAGCCGCCCAAACACCAATCCGAGTGAACCAAATCATTAAAAAATGCAAAGAAACCTACCTGGAACATTGGAACAAAATAACCGAAAGCCAAAGCAGATTAGAATGTTACCGGGCCCTAAAAAGAGAATATAAACTGGCAGACTACCTCACGACCATCAGAGACACAAAACAGAGACAGACCCTCACCAGGTACAGACTAAGCGACCACCAACTGGAAATTGAAAAAGGCAGATACAAGAAATCCTGGCAGCCTAGAGAGAATAGAATATGCGATCAATGTCTGGCTGGCGAGGTTGAAACAGAAATGCATTTCCTCCTAAAATGCGAAAAATTCAACACATCAAGAAACATATTATTCAACAAGCTAAGCCAAACAACCCCAGATTTCAAGGAATTGGATGATCTGTCAAAATTGAGATTAGTCCTAGGAGAAGGAGACAGACCATACCTTGGGGCCAAATATGTAACAACATGTCACAACCTGAGGACTGTTTAAAATTAAGACTGTTTAAAATTAATATTGAACGTACCAAATGAAGTACAAAGACTGTTTAAAATTAATATTGTTTAAAAGTAATATTGTATGTACCCAACAAATGTCAAATCGATTGACACCTACAGAATGTTGGAAAACTGTACCTTTTTGCTATGTAAGCTTTGGCAATATGGTTCTCTGTAAACTTTCATGCCAATAAAGCATTTTAATTGGAATTGGAATTGGAATTGGAATTGGAGAGACAGAGACACTGAGCGAGAGACAGAGAGAGGCACAGAGACAATGACGAGAGACAGAGAGACACAGAGACACTGAGCGAGAGACAGAGAGAGGCACAGAGACGCTGAGCGAGAGACAGAAAGAGACACAGAGACACTGAGCGAGAGAGACAGAGAGACACAGAGACACTGAGTGAGAGACAGAGAGAGACATAGAGACACTGAGCGAGAGACAGAGAGAGACACAGAGACGCTGAGCGAGAGACAGAGAGAGACACAGACACACTGAGCGAGAGAGACAGAGAGACACAGAGACACTGAGTGAGAGACAGAGAGAGACACAGAGACACTGAGCGAGATACAGAGAGAGACACAGAGACACTGAGCGAGATACAGAGAGAGACACAGAGACACTGAGTGAGACACAGAGAGAGACACAGAGACACTGATTGAGAGACAGAGAGAGACACAGAGGCACCGAGTGAGAGACAGAGAGAGACCTTGGGGCTAAATATGTAACAACATGTCACAACCTGAGGACTGTTTAAAAGTAAGACTGTTTAAAATTAATATTGAACGTACCAAATGAAGTAGAAAGACTGTTTAAAATTAATATTGTTTAAAAGTAATATTGTATATACCCAACAAATGTCAAATCGATTGACACCTACAGAATGTTGGAAAACTGTACCTTTTTGCTATGTAAACTTTGGCAATATGGTTCTCTGTAAACTTTCATGCCAATAAAGCATTTGAACTGAACTGAACTGAACACAGAGACACTGAGTGAGACACAGAGAGAGACACAGAGACACTGAGCGAGATACAGAGAGAGACACAGAGACACTGAGTGAGACACAGAGAGAGACACAGAGACACTGATTGAGAGACAGAGAGAGACACAGAGGCACCGAGTGAGAGACAGAGAGAGACACAGAGACACTGAGTGAGACACAGAGAGAGACACAGAGACACTGAGCGAGATACAGAGAGAGAAACAGACACTGAGCGAGAGAGAGAGAGAGACACAGAGACACTGAGTGAGAGACAGAGAGAGACACAGAGACACTGAGCGAGAGACAGAGAGAGACACAGAGACACTGAGCGAGATACAGAGAGAGACACAGACACTGAGCGAGAGACAGAGAGATGCACAGAGACACTGAGCGAGATACAGAGAGAGACTCAGACACTGAGCGAGAAACAGAGAGAGACACAGAGACACTGGGACACTGAGCGAGAGACAGAGAGAGACACAGAGACACTGATCAAGGGACAGAGATAGACACAGAGAATCTGAGCGATAGGCACAGAGCAACAAAGAGACACTGAGCGAGAGACAGAGAGAGACACCGACACAATGAGCGAGAGGCACAGAGCAACAAAGAGACACTGAGTGAGAGATAGAGAATGTCACAGAGACACTGAGTGAGAGACAAAGGGAGACAGAGCCACTGAGCGATTGACACAGAGACACTGAGCGAGAGACAGAGCTAGAGACACAGAGAAACTGAGCAAGAGTCAGAGAGAGAGTGACACAGAGACACTGAGCGAGAGAGAGAGAGAGACACCGAGACACTAATTGAGAGACAGAGGGAGACACAGAGACACGGAGCGAGAGACAGAGAGAGACACAGAGACAGTGAGTGAGATACAGAGAGAGACACAGAGACACCGAGCGAGAGACAGATTTTGACACAGAGACACTGAGCGAGAGACAGAGAGAGACACAGAGACACTGAGTGAGATACAGAGAGAGACACAGAGACACTGAGCGAGAGACTGAGAGAGTCTAACTATTACAGCATCAGGGAGCTTCAACACAGCAGTGAATGCACTAAAAGAAAAAGCCCGAAGAGCCCTATATGCAATAAAAAGAAAATTCTACAACATCCAAATCCCAATCAAAATCTGGCTCAAAATATTTGACAGCATAATCCTGCCCATTGCACTGTACGGTAGTGAAGTATGGGGCCCGCTAAATCACCAAAGCTACACTAAATGGGAAAAACACACAATAGATGCCCTACATGCAGAATTCTGCCGAAGCATCCTTCGCATCCAAAGAAAAACGCCAACAAATGCATGCAGAGCCGAACTAGGCAGATACCCACTGAAAATAAACATCCAAAAACGAGCACTAAACTTCCTAAATCACCTCAAAACTAGCTCCCCAGACACCCTTCATTTCAAAGCCTTTCGGACCCAAGAGCTAAACCCAGAAAAGAGTCCCCTGAGTCAGCTGCTACTGAAACTAAGTACTCAGCCGGACCCTGACCAGCCCCAGACCAACACAGCCGTCCAAACACCAATCCGAGTGAACCAAATCATTAAACAATGCAAAGAAACCTACCTGGAACATTGGAACAAAATAACCGAAAGCCAAAGCAGATTAGAATGTTACCGGGCCCTAAAAAGAGAATATAAACTGGCAGACTACCTCACGACCATAAGAGACACAAAACAGAGACAGACCCTCACCAGGTACAGACTAAGCGACCATCAACTGGAAATTGAAAAAGGCAGATACAAGAAATCCTGGCAGCCTAGAGAGAATAGAATATGCGATCAATGTCTGGCCGGCGAGGTTGAAACAGAAATGCATTTCCTCCTAAAATGCGAAAAATTCAACACATCAAGAAACATATTATTCAACAAGCTAAGCCAAACAACCCCAGATTTCAAGGAATTGGATGACCTGTCAAAATTGCGATTAGTCCTGGGAGAAGGAGACAGACCATACCTTGGGGCCAAATATGTAACAACATGTCACAACCTTAGGACTGTTTAAAATTAAGACTGTTTAAAATTAATATTGAACGTACCAAATGAAGTACAAAGACTGTTTAAAATTAATATTGTTTAAAAGTAATATTGTATGTACCCAACAAATGTCAAATCAATTGACACCTACAGAATGTTTGAAAATGTACCTTTTTGCAATGTAAGCTTTGGCAATATGGTTCTCTGTAAACTTTCATGCCAATAAAGCATTTGAATTTGAATTTGAATTTGAGAGACACAGAGACACTGAGCGAGAGACAGAGAGAGACACAGAGACACTGAGCGAGAGACAGAGAGAGACACAGAGACACTGAGAGAGACAGAGAGAGACACAGAGACACTGAGCGAGAGACAGAGAGAGACACAGAGACACTCAGAGAGAGACACAGAGACACTGAGCGAGAGACAGAGAGAGACACAGAGACACTGAGCGAGAGACAGAGAGACACTGAGCGAGAGACAGAGAGAGACACAGAGACACTGAGTGAGATACAGAGAGAGACACAGAGACACTGAGCGAGAGACAGAGAGAGACACAGAGACACTGAGCGAGAGACAGAGAGAGACACAGAGACACTGAGTGAGATACAGAGAGAGACACAGAGACACTGAGTGAGAGACAGAGAGAGACACAGACTCTGAGTGAGAGACAGAGAGAGACACAGAGACACTGAGCGAGAGACAGAGAGAGACACAGAGACACTGAGTGAGAGACAGAGAGAGACACAGAGCCACTGAGCGAGAGACAGAGAGAGACACAGAAACACTGAGCGAGAGACAGAGAGAGACACAGAGACACTGAGTGAGAGACAGAGAGACACAGAGACACTGAGCGAGAGACAGAGAGAGAAACAGAGACACTGAGCAAGGGACAGAGAGAGACACAGAGACACTGAGCGAGAGACAGAGAGACACAGAGACACTGAGTGAGAGTCTGAGAGACAGAGACACTGAGCGCGAGACAGAGAGACATAGAGACACATAGCGAGAGACAGAGAGAGAAACAAACACACTGAGCAAGGGACAGAGAGACACACAGAGACACTGAGCGAGATACAGAGAGGGACACAGAGACACTGAGCGAGAGACACAGAGACACTGAGTGAGAGTCAGAGAGACACAGAGACACTGAGTGCGAGTCAGAGATAGGCTTACACAGAGACACTTATCGAGAGACAGAGACCAACTCTTTACAATCTATATTAACGATTTGGAGGAGGGGACCGAGTGTAACATATCAAAGTTTGCAGATGATACTAAGATGGGACAGAAAGTAGTGAGTGAGAAGGACATAAAAAACCTGCAAAGGGACATAGACAGGCTAAGTAAGTGGGCAGAGATTTGGCAGATGGAATACAATACTGGAAAGTGTGAGGTTATGCACTTTGGCAGGAAAAATCATAGAGCAAGTTATTATCTTAATGGCAAGAAACTGGAAAGTACTGTAGTACAAAGGTATCTGGGGGTCCTGGTGCACGAAACTCAAAAAGTTAGTATGCAGGTGCAGCAAGTGATCAAGAAGGCCAATGGAATGTTGGCTTTTATTGCTAGGGGGATGGAATATAAAAGCAGTGACGTATTGCTGCAGTTGTACAAGGTATTGGTGAGACTGCACCTGGAATACTGCATACAGTTTTGGTGTCCATACTTAAGAAAAGACATACTTGCTCTCGAGTCAGTACAAAGAAGGTTCACTCGGTTAATCCCGGGGTTGAGGGGGTGGTCATATGAGGAGAGGTTGAGTAGATTGGGACTCTACTCATTGGAGTTCAGAAGAATGAGAGGCGATCTTATTGAAACATATAAGATTGTGAAGGGGCTTGATCAGGTGGATGCGGTGAGGATGTTCCCAATGATGGGTGAAACTAGAACTAGGGGGCATAATCTTAAAATAAGGGGCTGCTCTTTCAAAACTGAGATGAGGAGAAACTTCTTCACTCAGAGGGTGGTAGGTTTGTGGAATTTGCTGCCCCAGAAATCTGTGGAAGCTACATCATTAAATAAATTTAAAACAGAAATAGATAGTTTCCTAGAAGTAAAGGGAATTAAGGGTTACGGGGAGCGGGCAGGAAATTGGACATGAGTCTAGGTTCGGAATGGTCATGGCCCTGTGGGTAGTGGAGTGGGCCCAGGGGCCGTGTAGCCTGATCCTGCTCCTACTGTGTTTTAATTCTGTGTTAGATTTCAGGAGATGGTTTTATTCCTGTTCCTGGCTGGGGTGGAGATCGCCTTTACAGAAGGTCGGTACTGTAGAAAATATAGGGACAGAGTGATCTCCTGGTAGAATTTTGATCGCCTAGATGGGTCGGAGAGGAATTTCCCAGATTTTTTTCTCCCAAATTGGCCATTGGGTCTTTATCTGGTTTTTCGCCTCTCCCGGGAGATCACGTGTTCGGGTGGATGGAGAGTGATAGAAGATTTGAGGTTAGGATCAGATCAGCCATGATCTTATTGAATGGTGGAGCAGGCTCGAGGGGCCGATTGGCCTACTCCTGCTCCTATTTCTTATGTTCTTATGTTCTGATGAGACACAGAACTCTGAGCGAGAGACAGAGAGAGACACAGAGACACTGAGAGAGAGACACAGAGACACTGAGCGAGAGACAGAGACACAGAGACACTGAGCAAGAGACAGAGCGAGAGACACTGAGACAGTGAGCAAGAGTCAGAGAGAGAGTGACAGAGACACTGAGCGAGAGAGACACGGAGACACTGAGTGAAAGACAGAGAGAGACACAGAGACACTGAGCGAGAGACAGAGAGAGACACTGAGACACTGAGCGAGAGACAGAGAGAGACACAGAGACACAGAGCGAGAGACAGAGCGAGAGACAGAGCGAGAGACACTGAGACAGTGAGCAAGAGTCAGAGAGAGACACAGAGACACTGAGCGAGAGAGACACGGAGACACTGAGTGAAAGACAGAGAGAGACACGGAGACACTGAGCGAGAGACAGAGAGAGACACAGAGACACTGAGCGAGAGACAGAGAGAGACACAGAGACGCTGAGTGATAGTCAGATAGAGAGACTGAGCGAGAGACACAGAGCAACAAAGAGACACTGAGCGAGGGACAGAGAGAGACACAGAGACACTGAGCGAGAGAGAGACACAGAGACACAGAGCGAGAGACAGAGCGACGCAGAGACAATGAGCGAGAGACAGAGAGAGACACAGAGACACTGTGATAGTCAGAGAGAGACACAGAGACACTGAGCAAGCGAGACAGAAAAACCGAGCGAGAGACAGAGAGAGACACAGAGACACTGAGCGAGAGACAGAGAGGGAGACACAGAGACACCGAGCGAGAGACAGAGAGAGACACAGAGACACTGAGCGAGAGACAGAGAGAGACACAGAGACACTGAGCGAGAGACAGAGAGGGAGACACAGAGACACCGAGCGAGAGACAGAGAGAGACACAGAGACACTGAGCGAGAGACAGAGAGAGACACAGAGACACTGGGCGAGATACAGAGAGAGACACAGAGACACTGAGCGAGATACAGAGAGACACAGAGACACTGGGCGAGATACAGAGAGAGACACAGACACTTAGCGAGAGACAGAGAGAGAAACAGAGACACTGGGACACTGAGCAAGGGACAGAGATAGACACCGACACAATGAGCGAGAGACACAGAGCAACAAAAAGACACTGAGTGAGAGATAGAGAATGTCACAGAGACAGTGGGAGACAGAGCCACTGAACGATAGACACAGAGACACTGAGCGAGAGACAGAGAGAGACACAGAGACACTGAGCGAGAGACAGAGAGAGACACTGAGACACTGAGCGAGAGACAGAGAGAGACACAGAGACACAGAGCGAGAGACAGAGCGAGAGACACTGAGACAGTGAGCAAGAGTCAGAGAGAGACACAGAGACACTGAGCGAGAGAGACACGGAGACACTGAGTGAAAGACAGAGAGAGACACGGAGACACTGAGCGAGAGACAGAGAGAGACACAGAGACACTGAGCGAGAGACAGAGAGAGACACAGAGACGCTGAGTGATAGTCAGATAGAGAGACTGAGCGAGAGACACAGAGCAACAAAGAGACACTGAGCGAGGGACAGAGAGAGACACAGAGACACTGAGCGAGAGAGAGACACAGAGACACAGAGCGAGAGACAGAGCGACGCAGAGACAATGAGCGAGAGACAGAGAGAGA
This sequence comes from Somniosus microcephalus, assembly GCF_052327205.1. Taxonomy (NCBI): domain Eukaryota; kingdom Metazoa; phylum Chordata; class Chondrichthyes; order Squaliformes; family Somniosidae; genus Somniosus; species Somniosus microcephalus. Next base: position 27,677,055 of record NW_028225180.1, on the reverse strand, counting down.
CACAGAGACACTGTGATAGTCAGAGAGAGACACAGAGACACTGAGCAAGCGAGACAGAAAAACCGAGCGAGAGACAGAGAGAGACACAGAGACACTGAGCGAGAGACAGGGAGGGAGACACAGAGACACCGAGCGAGAGACAGAGAGAGACACAGAGACACTGAGCGAGAGACAGAGAGAGACACAGAGACACTGAGCGAGAGACAGAGAGGGAGACACAGAGACACCGAGCGAGAGGCAGAGAGAGACACAGAGACACTGAGCGAGAGACAGAGAGAGACACAGAGACACTGGGCGAGATACAGAGAGAGACACAGAGACACTGAGCGAGATACAGAGAGACACAGAGACACTGGGCGAGATACAGAGAGAGACACAGACACTTAGCGAGAGACAGAGAGAGAAACAGAGACACTGGGACACTGAGCAAGGGACAGAGATAGACACCGACACAATGAGCGAGAGACACAGAGCAACAAAAAGACACTGAGTGAGAGATAGAGAATGTCACAGAGACAGTGGGAGACAGAGCCACTGAACGATAGACACAGAGACACTGAGCGAGAGACAGAGAGAGACACAGAGACACTGAGCGAGAGACAGAGAGAGACACAGAGACACTGAGCGAGAGACAGAGAGAGACACAGGGACACTGAGCGAGAGACAGAGGGAGACATGTAGACACTGAGCGAGAGACAGAGAGAGACACAGAGACACTGAGCGAGAGACAGAGAGAGACACAGAGACACTGAGCGAGAGACAGAGAGAGACACAGAGACACTGAGCGAGAGACATTAAAAAATGCAAAGAAACCTACCTGGAACATTGGAACAAAATAACCGAAAGCCAAAGCAGATTAGAATGTTACCGGGCCCTAAAAAGAGAATATAAACTGGCAGACTACCTCACGACCATCAGAGACACAAAACAGAGACAGACCCTCACCAGGTACAGACTAAGCGACCACCAACTGGAAATTGAAAAAGGCAGATACAAGAAATCCTGGCAGCCTAGAGAGAATAGAATATGCGATCAATGTCTGGCTGGCGAGGTTGAAACAGAAATGCATTTCCTCCTAAAATGCGAAGAATTCAACACATCAAGAAACATATTATTCAACAAGCTAAGCCAAACAACCCCAGATTTCAAGGAATTGGATGATCTGTCAAAATTGAGATTAGTCCTAGGAGAAGGAGACAGACCATACCTTGGGGCTAAATATGTAACAACATGTCACAACCTGAGGACTGTTTAAAAGTAAGACTGTTTAAAATTAATATTGAACGTACCAAATGAAGTAGAAAGACTGTTTAAAATTAATATTGTTTAAAAGTAATATTGTATATACCCAACAAATGTCAAATCGATTGACACCTACAGAATGTTGGAAAACTGTACCTTTTTGCTATGTAAGCTTTGGCAATATGGTTCTCTGTAAACTTTCATGCCAATAAAGCATTTGAACTGAACTGAACTGAACAGAGAGACACAGGGACACTGAGTGAGAGGCAGAGAGAGACAGAGACACTGAGCGAGAGACAGAGAGAGACACAGAGACACTGAGCGAGAGAGACAGAGAGACACAGAGACGCTGAGCGAGAGACAGAGGGAGACATGTAGACACTGAGCTAGAGACAGAGAGAGACACAGAGACACTGAGCGAGAGACAGAGAGAGACACAGAGACACTGAGCGAGAGACAGAGAGACACAGAGACGCTGAGCGAGAGACAGAGGGAGACATGTAGACACTGAGTGAGAGGCAGAGAGAGACAGAGACACTGAGCGAGAGACAGAGAGAGACACAGAGACACTGAGCGAGAGAGACAGAGAGACACAGAGACGCTGAGCGAGAGACAGAAAGAGACACAGAGACACTGAGCGAGAGAGACAGAGAGACACAGAGACACTGAGTGAGAGACAGAGAGAGACACAGAGACACTGAGCGAGAGACAGAGAGAGACACAGAGACGCTGAGTGAGAGACAGAGAGAGACACAGAGACACTGAGTGAGAGAGACAGAGAGACACAGAGACACTGAGTGAGAGACAGAGAGAGACACAGAGACACTGAGAGAGAGACAGAGAGAGACACAGAGACACTGAGCGAGAGACAGAGAGACACAGAGGCAATGAACGAGAGACAGAGAGAAACAGAAACTGAGCGAGAGAGAGAGAGACACAGAGACGCTGAGTGAGAGACAGAGAGAGACACAGAGACACTGAGTGAGAGAGACAGAGAGACACAGAGACACTGAGTGAGAGACAGAGAGAGACACAGAGACACAGAGAGAGACAGAGAGAGACACAGAGACACTGAGCGAGAGACAGAGAGAGACACAGAGACACTGAGTGAGAGACAGAGAGACACAGAGACATGAGTGAGAGACAGACAGAGACACAGAGACACTGAGTGAGAGACAGAGAGAGACACAGAGACACTGAGCGAGAGATAGAGAGAGACACAGAGACACTGAGCGAGAGACAGAGACACAGAGACAGTGAGCGAGAGACAGAGCGAGAGACACTGAGACAGTGAGCAAGAGTCAGAGAGAGAGTGACACAGAGACACTGAGCGAGAGAGACAGAGAGACTGAGCGAGAGACAGAGAGAGACACAGAGACACTGCATGAGAGACAGAGAGAGACAAAGAGACCCTGAGCAAGAGATAAAGAGAGACACAGAGACACTGAACGAGAGACAGAGAGAGACACAGAGACACTGAACGAGAGACAGAGAGAGACACAGACACTGAGCGAGAGACAGAGAGAGACACAGAGACACTGAGCTTGAGACAGAGAATGACAGAGAGACACTGAGCGAGAGACAGAGAGAGACACAGAGACACTGAGCGAGAGACAGAGAGAGACACAGAGACACTGAGCGAGATACAGAGAGAGACACAGAGACACTGAGCGAGCGACAGAGAGAGACACAGAGACACTGAGTGAGAGACAGAGAGAGACGCAGAAGCACTGAGCGAGATACAGAGAGAGACACAGAGACACTGAGCGAGAGAGACAGAGAGAGACACAGATACACTGAGTGAGAGAGAGAGAGAGACACAGAGACACCTCCAATAGAATCGCCATATTTTGAAGAGGAGTTATTTGATACTCTCCACATGGAAATCAGCCATTTCCAGGCCCAAGGAAAGGTGATAATATGTGGGACCTAAATGCAAGGACCGGTTGTGAACCTGACTTCATAGACCAACAGGGAAACAACCATGTGTTTGGCCAGACCCCTTTAGATGTCACACCAGCCATCGCAAATCGGAACAACCTTGATCGTGAAATAAATAAAAGCTGTAGGGAGGTAGTGCAACTCTGCCGAGCCTTAGGCCTGTACATAGTTAACGGTAGGTTCAGAGGGGACTCCCTAGGGAGACTCACATACTCCTCAACTCTTGGGTCTGGTGTGGTGGACTATACAATCACTGACCTGGACCCCTGCGATATCAACTCATTCACTGTCAGGCAGCAATCCCCCCTCTCAGACCATAACCAAATAAATATGTCCCTTAAACTATCTGCCCAAAATACAGACACAAAAAAGGAACCCAGTAAGCTCCATAAAATAAACCAGACATACAGATGGGCCCCAGACAGTGGAGAAAAATTCATCACAGCACTAAAGTCACCTGATCTCACAAGTAAAATATCAAAATTTAAAGAAAACCCATACGAGATCACCAGAGATGGTGTAAACATGGCCATAGAGGATATAAATATGATCTTCCATGAGGCAGCTGTAAAAGCCGACCTTGTGAAACAGAAGAGGAAGCGTCACAAAAGACAAAATAAAAATAAGAAATGGTTTGACCACGAATGCAAAAATGCCAGAAAAGACCTGAGAAAAATATCAAACCAAAAGCATCGCCATCCAAACAATCCGGACCTACGTACTAGATACAATGCAACCCTCAAAAGATATAAACACACCATTAGGAACAAAACACAAAACTATACCCACAAAATACTCGAAGAAATTGAAAACTCCACCAATCCAAAACAATTCTGGGAAATGTGGAATAACCTGAGTACAACACAATTGCAAGCATTACCAATCCAAGATGGCGACATCTGGAGAACACATTTTGAAAACCTCTACAAAGACATCCCAATAAACGAAACAAACCCAAGTCAACATCAGGTCACAGAAAAACTCCACACATTAGAAGCAACAATTAAAGACAACCAAAACCCTCTAGACACCCCAATCACATGGAAAGAACAGGCCACAAAAACAAAATCTCTCCACCTAAAGAAAGCCTGTGGCCCAGACAACATCAAAAATGAAATGCTCAAGTTCAGCAATATGGAGATGCAGGGTGCGGTACTCAAATTATTCAACATCATATTACGTTCAGGCTGTTTTCCCGATATCTGGTGCCAAGGACTAATCTCCCCCATATATAAAAGTGGAAACAAATCAGACCCAAATAACTACCGCGGCATCTGTGTCAACAGTTGTCTAGGGAAGTTATTCTGCAGTATTCTAAATAGTAGATTACTTGATTTTCTTAACAAACATAATGTCCTCAGAAAAAACCAAATAGGCTTTCTTCCAAAACACCGCACCACCGACCATATCTATACCCTTCACACCCTCATTGAAAAACATATACACCAAACAAAAAATGGGAAAATATTCGCCTGTTTCATCGACTTCAAGAAAGCCTTTGACTCTATATGGCACGAAGGGCTCTATTATAAACTTCTTCAGTGTGGAATAGGGGGCAAAGTCGATGACCTTATTAAATCAATGTATCTGAAAAACAAATGCGGGGTCAAAATTGGAGACAAACGCACCGATTTCTTCACCCAGAGAAGAGGCGTCCGGCAGGGCTGCAATTTGAGCCCGACCCTGTTCAACATATACATAAATGGATTAGCAGACATGCTGGAGCAAAGCGAGTCACCAGGTCTCCGTCTCCTGGATGGAGAAGTGAAATCCCTGTTCTATGCGGACGACCTGGTCCTGCTGTCTCCCACAGAACAGGGATTACAGCAACAACTAGACCTACTCGACAAATACTGCCAAAATTGGGCTCTAACAGTAAATCTAAAAAAAACCAACATCATGATTTTTCAAAAAAGGCCCAGATGTCAGGAAAACAAATACCAGTTTACCCTCAGTGATACCACTATAGGACACACTATGAGCTACACCTACCTTGGTCTAACTATTACAGCATCAGGGAGCTTCAACATAGCAGTGAATGCACTAAAAGAAAAAGCTCGAAGAGCCCTATATGCAATAAAAAGAAAATTCTACAACATCCAAATCCCAATCAAAATCTGGCTCAAAATATTTGACAGCATAATCCTGCCCATTGCACTGTACGGTAGTGAAGTATGGGGCCCGCTAAATCACCAAAGCTACACCAAATGGGAAAAACACACAATAGAAGCCCTACATGCAGAATTCTGCCGAAGCATCCTTCGCATCCAAAGAAAAACGCCAACAAATGCATGCAGAGCCGAACTAGGCAGATACCCACTGATAATAAACATCCAAAAACGAGCACGAAACTTCCTAAATCACCTCAAATCCAGCTCCCCAGACACCCTTCATTTCAAAGCATTTCAGACCCAAGAGCTAAACCCAGAAAAGAGTCCCCTGAGTCAGCTGCTACTGAAACTAAGTACTCAGCCGGACCCTGACCAACCCCAGACCAACACAGCCGTCCAAACACCAATCCGAGTGAACCAAATCATTAAACAATGCAAAGAAACCTACCTGGAACATTGGAACAAAATAACCGAAAGCCAAAGCAGATTAGAATGTTACCGGGCCCTAAAAAGAGAATATAAACTGGCAGACTTCCTCACGACCATCAGAGACACAAAACAGAGACAGACCCTCACCAGGTACAGACTAAGCGACCACCAACTGGAAGTTGAAAAAGGCAGATACAAGAAATCCTGGCAGCCTAGAGAGAATAGAATATGCGATCAATGTCTGGCCGGCGAGGTTGAAACAGAAATGCATTTCCTCCTAAAATGCGAAAAATTCAACGCATCAAGAAACATATTATTCAACAAGCTAAGCCAAACAACCCCAGATTTCAAGGAATTGGATGACCTGTCAAAATTGAGATTAGTCCTGGGAGAAGGAGACAGACCATACCTTGGGGCCAAATATGTAGCAACATGTCACAACCTGAGGACTGTTTAAAATTAAGACTGTTTAAAATTAATATTGAATGTACCAAATGAAGTACAAAGACTGTTTAAAATTAATATTGTTTAAAAGTAATATTGTATGTACCCAACAAATGTCAAATCGATTGACACCTACAAAATGTTGAAAATGTACCTTTTTGCTATGTAAGCTTTGGCAATATGGTTCTCTGTAAACTTTCATGCCAATAAAGCATTTGAATTGGAATTGGAATTTGAATTTGAGAGACACAGAGACACTGAGCGAGATACAGAGAGAGACACAGAGACACGGAGCGAGAGACAGAGAGAGACGCAGAGACACTGAGCGAGAGAGACAGAGAGACACAGAGACACTGAGTGAGAGACAGAGAGAGACACAGGGACACTGAGTGAGAGGCAGAGAGAGACACAGAGACACTGAGCGAGAGACAGAGACACAGAGACAGTGAGCGAGAGTCAGAGAGAGAGTGACACAGATACACTGAGCGAGAGAGACAGAGAGACTTAGCGAGAGACAGAGAGAGACACAGAGACACTGCGTGAGAGACAGAGAGAGACAAAGAGACACTGAGCAAGAGATAGAGAGAGACACAGAGACACTGAACGAGAGACAGAGAGAGACACAGAGACACTGAGCGAGATACAGAGAGAGACACAGAGACACTGAGCAAGGGACAGAGATAGACACAGAGAATCTGAGCGAGAGACACAGTGCAAAAAAAAGACACTGAGAATAGAATATGCGATCAATGTCTGGCCGGCGAGGTTGAAACAGAGATGCATTTCCTCCTAAAATGCGAAAAATTCAACACATCAAGAAACACATTATTCAACAAGCTAAGCCAAACAACCCCAGATTTCAAGGAATTGGATGACCTGTCAAAACTGAGATTAGTCCGAGGAGAAGGAGACAGACCATACCTTGGGGCCAAATATGTAACAACATGTCACAACCTGAGGACTGTTTAAAATTAAGACTGTTTAAAATTAATATTGAACGTACCAAATGAAGTACAAAGACTGTTTAAAATTAATATTGTTTAAAAGTAATATTGTATGTACCCAACAAATGTCAAATCGATTGACACCTACAGAATGTTGGAAAACTGTACCTTTTTGCTATGTAAGCTTTGGCAATATGGTTCTCTGTAAACTTTCATGCCAATAAAGCATTTGAATTGGAATTGGAATTGGAATTGGAGTGAGAGATAGAGAATGTCACAGAGACACTGAGTGAGAGACAGAGGGAGACAGAGCCACTGAGCGAGAGACACAGAGGCCTAGAAATTTAGCTGTTTGAGCCAGCCGTTAGCGGCAGATTTCCGGCGCTATCCACTTAGCGCCCGGGCACCGCCGGATCTGCGCCTACGCCGAAATTCAGCTGGGCTTTAGCGCCGGCGCAAAGTGTTAGCGCCCGCTCAGCTGCGCGCGCATCTTATGACGTCATTCCGTCATGCAACGCCGTTTGTGCGCCCCAAACCGGAAATTCAGTGGCGCCCGGCCGATGTGGCCGTGGCGCTGCTAAGAACTGTGAAATGGAACTCAACAGAGGCCCTGTGGGATTCGGGGAGCGCTAATTAAAGGGCACATCCACTCACCCATAAAAGCCAGCCATTTCGCTGCAATGACTTGACTGGTTTGGATTTCTGCACAGAGAGCAAGGCACAGAGATTACTGATTTCGGACACCATAGGAGAGGTATTTTTGGCTTCTAGCCAGTGCTTTGACATTTGCATCCTTGTGATTTTGCTGTTTGAAACTTTGTAATGGGGGCTGCATGGGGGGCCAACCCTCAGTTCCTACATTTTGTGCGAAGGGCTCGCAGACGCTTTGAGAGAGGGCCAGGCATGCCTAGACGCAGAGGGGCCATTAGGCGTCGCCAACGTAGGCCTTACCCAGTCAGGCAATACCGGGAGCAGGTCTCATATCTCACCATGACTGCGGCGCATTGTGTTAAGAGGCTGCGCTTCAGAAGGGAGGTGGTTGAAGAGATCTGCCAGCTGCTTCATGCAGATTTGCAGCCACAGCTCATGTCCAGGGCGTCTCTCTCGGTGGAAGTGAAGGTCACGGTGGCTCTCAGCTTTTATGCAAGCGGCTCCTTCCAAGCCGCTGCTGGGGACATCGCGAACATCTCCCAGTTCGCCGCGCATCGCTGCATCCGACAGGTCACCGAAGCACTTTTCGCGAGGAGGCACCAATTCATCTCCTTCCCCATGACCCAACACAAGCAGGAGCAGTGTGCATTCGGATTTGCCAGGATCGCGGCCTTCCCCATGGTGCAGGGCGCCATTGACTGCACGCATGTGGCTATGCGGGCACCTATCCACAATGCCGAGCAATACCGCAACCGGAAGGGCTACCATTCCCTAAATGTGCAGCTGGTGTGTGACCACAGGCAGCGCATCCTAGCTGTCAATGCCCGCTTCCCAGGAAGCAGCCACGATGCCTTTATCCTGCGCCAGACTACTGTGGCTGACATGTTCCAGGCACAGCCTCCACCAAGGGGATGGCTTATCGGGGACAAGGGCTACCCTTTGTGCAGATGGCTCATGACCCCGCTCCGCGCGCCCAGGACCCCAGCGGAGCTGGCATACAACGAAAGCCATCAAGCCACAAGGAACCTAATAGAGCAAACGATAGGCGTCCTCAAGCAACGGTTCCGTTGCCTGGATCGTTCGGGCGGGTCTCTTCAGTATTCGCCGGATAGAGTCTCCCAGTTCGTCGTGGTGTGCTGCATGCTCCACAACCTGGCTATCCGCAGGACTCAGGCACTGCCACCTGACATTGCCCCACCACCTCAGGAGGACGAGCAGGAGGACCCTGAGGAGGAGGAGCACCAGGCCAGGAGGGAGCGACAAGGTCCAAGGGCCGTCCACCGGGGGCTTATTGCTCGACACTTCTGGGCCCCCTGTCAGGGAATGGCCTGGCCCACTGAACGCAGCTGAAGGCAGCCGCTTCGCAAGCCCTCCGCCGGTTAACCCAACAACCACTTGAAACATGACACCTGCACATGGTGAATAAATAAACATCTTTATTTCAAAAACTCAGGGCCCTTCCCACATGGAAGAGCAAAACAGAGAAGACCCCCAAAAAACAGTCACAAACTTCTGTCACTCCCAAAACCTGGGGAGGACTAACAAAACATCACCATCCAAATGGCCTTCCTCACTGGCCTAACAAAAACAAGCCCCCCCACAACACAAACACCCCCATAAAACCAAACAACATAATGCCCCCCAGAACAGAAGCCCCCGCATCACCCAAACCCTCGCTCACCACACTCTATTCGGTGTGGCGAGAGGGCGAGTCCGTCGACAGCCGTCTTTTGCCCCGGCCCGTCCTGCTGCTGCGCCTCAAGCTGGGCCGTGAGGCTGTGGCGAGGCTGGGGGAAGGATCTTCAGGGCGACAAGGCGTCTCGCCAGATGCCCTTGGGGGTCGGCCTACACGAGGGCGGGCCCGGGAGGGGCCGGCTGGTGGCTGCTGCAGCTGTGGGTGGCCCTCTTCACTGCCTGCAGCAGCTCCTTGCACCCTGGCTGGGGGAGTGGCAGGCTCGCCTGCACCAATGGGGACAAGGTGGGTGATGCCAGGCGCGCGCTGGTCGCCAGACACACGTGCACTCGGGCGGCCTGGCCGGGGAGCAAGCGCGCCAAACTGTTGGTCGCCAGACCGGTGTGCGGCAGCAGGGCGGCGGCTGGCCTGGCGACACCTCCGCGCCAGTGCGAGGGTGGCAGAAGTCAGTGCCCCAACTGCGCCGGCATGTGCCCGCATCTGCAGTGCCATTGTCTGCACAGCACCTCTCAGCTGGCGACTGGCGTGCTGCGCTGCCTCGAGTTGTTGCACCCCCCTCTCATGCACTGCCACAAGGAGCTCCACCCCCCTGGCGTGCGCTGCTGCGAATTGCTCTAGGCCCCTGGCCTGGGATTGGCCGAAAGCCACCACACTTTGTGCGAGGCTTTCGATGGCGTGAGGCATCTGTGCCACCACCTCCATGAAGTCGACGTGCCGCCGCTCCGACGCCGCCGACATCTCGTCCAGGAGGCGCACCTCCTGGGCGACGTCCGAGTCCGGACTGGAGGGCGCCTCCACCCTCTGGCCAGAAGGTTGGCGTGCCGCCGGAGCCTTGCCGCGTGCGGCCACGCCACTGGGACCAGGTTCTGCCCTCCCCTCCACCGCCTCTCCCCTCTGGGCAGAAGGCTGGTGTGCCGCCGGAGCCTTGCCGCGTGCGTCCATGCCACTGGGACCAGGTTCGGGGCTCCCCTCCCCCGCCTCCCCCTGGCTCTCCGGCACGCCAGACGTCTCCCCTTCATTGCCATCTCCTGGAGCGGAGGAGGGTTCCCCCGAGGTGGCGCCTTCCTGCTGCTCCTCGACGTCCTCCTCCTCCGAGGGCCTGGCTGTGTGGGCTTCAGGGAGCACCTCCTCCTCACCAGCTGAAAGCAGGAAGGCTCAAGTGTAGCTTTAGAGTGAGGACAGGCCGACAGCGAGGGAGGCCGCACTGGTGCATTATGCGCATTTTTCGGCCAGTGGGGAAGGATGTAGATCTGATGCGCGAGGGCAAGGAGAGAGGTGCACCCGGTCCTGTCCTTACCAGTGGGTTCCAGTATAGGGTCTGCGTCGCCGAGCGCCACAGGCCCAATCACCGGGTGACGCAGCAGTCGGGCCACCCTCTCTTCCAGAACCGTTAGCTCCTGGTAATCGCAAGGGCCTCCACCAGTGACACGCAGGCTCCTGGCGTTCCTCGCCAGCTTGGCCTGCAAGAGAAAGGAGGGCGTCTAAGTACAGTGTGGTGCCCCGTTGTTGTGTGTGAGGCCTCCCATGGTGGAATAGCTTGCACAGTGTGGTGCCCTGTTGCTGTGTGTGAGGCCTCCCATGGTGGAATAGCTTGCACATTGTGGTGCCCTGTTGCTGTGTGTGAGGCCTCCCATGGTGGAATAGCTTGCACAGTGTGGTGCCCTGTTGCTGTGTGTGAGGCCTCCCATGGTGGAATAGCTTGCACATTGTGGTGCCCTGTTGCTGTGTGTGAGGCCTCCCATGGTGGAATAGCTTGCACAGTGTGGTGCCCTGTTGCTGTGTGTGAGGCCTCCCATGGTGGAATAGCTTGCACAGTGTGGTGCCCTGTTGCTGTGTGTGAGGCCTCCCATGGTGGAATAGCTTGCACAGTGTGGTGCCCTGTTGCTGTGTGTGAGGCCTCCCATGGTGGAATAGCTTGCACAGTGTGGTGCCCTGTTGCTGTGTGTGAGGCCTCCCATGGTGGAATAGCTTGCACAGTGTGGTGCCCTGTTGCTGTGTGTGAGGCCTCCCATGGTGGAATAGCTTGCACAGTGTGGTGCCCTGTTGCTGTGTGTGAGGCCTCCCATGGTGGAATATCTTGCACAGTGTGGTATCCTGTTGCTGTGTGTGAGGCCTCCCATGGTGGAAGAGCTTGCACAGTGTGGTGCCCTGTTGCTGTGTGTGAGGCCTCCCATGGTGGAATAGTTTGGACAGTGTGATAAGTGCAGAAAGAGCAATTGATTAACATGCAAGTGCCATTGCAGCGGCAGGAGGGCTGGGCATTAGACCTTTGATGTCCCTTTGGCCCTAATGGGAGGTGCACATGCAAGGATGAGGGGGACACTGGAAAGGGTACTCACCTTGACCAGCCGACATAGGTCATTGTATTTCTTGCGGCACTGGTCCGCACTCCTGGGAACATCGGAGTTGGAGGAGACCCTCCGGGCAATTTTGGTCCACGCCTCCCTGAACTGGCTCCTGGGAGCCTTCCTGCCACTAGCCGGGCACACGACCCGTCTTCTCTTGCGTACCCCATGAAGGAGCACACCCAGCGCATGCTCAGAGAACCGCTGGGCTCTTTCACGGGCCCTCTCCATGACCTCCAGGCGTTGATTTGGGACACAACCAGTCCTGAGGCCTAGTTGCAGGGCTACAGCATGCAGGGCGTGGCTGCAGTCAAAGTTGACCCTTCCCCCTTTAAGAGCTGGCCGGCGTCAGGGTGTCTGCTGACACTCAGCACATGATCGCACCTGCGCTGCGCCCGGAATCGGCGTTATCAGGCTGCATCGCCGGATTAGCGCCTGAACACAGGGTTCCAATGCCTTTTGCAGCGCTCGGCCAAAAAGTTGGCGAAATCTACTGAATTTCGGCGAGCTCGCCTGCACTTTCCGGCGGCCGCTAAATTTGCCGAGCGCCCAACTTTAGCGCCGCACTAGCGTCCGAACTGAATTTCTAGGCCACTGAGCGAGAGACTGAGAGAGACACAGAGACACTGAGCGTGAGACAGAGAGAGACACAGAGACACTGAGCGAGAGACAGAGAGAGACACAGAGACACTGAGCGAGAGACAGAGAGAGACACAGAGACACTGAGCGAGAGACAGAGAGACACTGAGTGAGAGACAGAGAGAGACACAGAGACACTGAGTGAGATACAGAGAGAGACACAGAGACACTGAGCGAGAGACAGAGAGAGACACAGAGACACTGAGTGAGAGACAGAGAGAGACACAGAGACACTGAGTGAGATACAGAGAGAGACACAGAGACACTGAGTGAGAGACAGAGAGGGACACAGACTCTGAGTGAGAGACAGAGAGAGACACAGAGACACTGAGCAAGAGACAGAGAGAGACACAGAAACACTGAGCGAGAGACAGAGAGAGACACAGAGACACTGAGCGAGAGACAGAGAGACACTGAGTGAGAGACAGAGAGAGACACAGAGACACTGAGTGAGATACAGAGAGAGACACAGAGACACTGAGCGAGAGACAGAGAGAGACACAGAGACACTGAGTGAGAGACAGAGAGAGACACAGAGACACTGAGTGAGATACAGAGAGAGACACAGAGACACTGAGTGAGAGACAGAGAGGGACACAGACTCTGAGTGAGAGACAGAGAGAGACACAGAGACACTGAGCAAGAGACAGAGAGAGACACAGAAACACTGAGCGAGAGACAGAGAGACACAGAGACACTGAGTGAGAGACAGAGAGACACAGAGACACTGAGCGAGAGACAGAGAGAGAAACAGAGACACTGAGCAAGGGACAGAGAGAGACACAGAGACACTGAGCGAGAGACAGAGAGACACAGAGACACTGAGTGAGAGTCTGAGAGACAGAGACACTGAGCGCGAGACAGAGAGACATAGAGACACATAGCGAGAGACAGAGAGAGAAACAAACACACTGAGCAAGGGACAGAGAGACACACAGAGACACTGAGCGAGATACAGAGAGGGACACAGAGACACTGAGCGGGAGACACAGAGACACTGAGTGCGAGTCAGAGATAGGCTTGCACAGAGACACTTATCGAGAGACAGAGACCAACTCTTTACAATCTATATTAACGATTTGGAGCAGGGGACCGAGTGTAACATATCAAAGTTTGCAGATGATACAAAGATGGGACGGAAAGTAGTGAGTGAAGAGTACATAAAAAACCTGCAAAGGGACATAGACAGGCTAAGTAAGTGCGCAGAGATTTGGCAGATGGAATACAATACTGGAAAGTGTGAGGTTATGCACTTTGGCAGGAAAAATCATAGAGCAAGTTATTATCTTAATGGCAAGAAACAGGAAAGTACTGAAGTACAAAGGGATCTGGGGGTCCTGGTGCACGAAACTCAAAAAGTTAGTATGCAGGTGCAGCAAGTGATCAAGAAGGCCAATGGAATGTTGGCTTTTATTGCTAGGGGGATGGAATATAAAAGCAGTGACGTATTGCTGCAGTTGTACAAGGTATTGGTGAGACCGCACCTGGAATACTGCATACAGTTTTGGTGTCCATACTTAAGAAAAGACATACTTGCTCTCGAGTCAGTACAAAGAAGGTTCACTCGGTTAATCCCGGGGTTGAGAGGATGGTCATATGAGGAGAGGTTGAGTAGATTGGGACTCTACTCATTGGAGTTCAGAAGAATGAGAGGCGATCTTATTGAAACATATAAGATTGTGAAGGGGCTTGCTCGGGTGGATGCGGTGAGGATGTTCCCAATGATGGGTGAAACTAGAACTAGGGGGAATAATCTTAAAATAAGGGGCTGCTCTTTCAAAACTGAGATGAGGAGAAACTTCTTCACTCAGAGGGTGGTAGGTTTGTGGAATTTGCTGCCCCAGAAATCTGTGGAAGCTACATCATTAAATAAATTTAAAACAGACATAGATAGTTTCCTAGAAGTAAAGGGAATTAAGGGTTACGGGGAGCGGGCAGGAAATTGGACATGAGTCTAGGTTCCGAATGGTCATGGCCCTGTGGGTAGTGGAGTGGGCCCAGGGGCCGTGTAGCCTGGTTCTGCTCCTACTGTGTTTTAATTCTGTGTTAGATTTCAGGAGATGGTTTTTTCCTGTTCCTGGCTGGGGTGGAGATCGCCTTTACAGAAGGTCAGTACTGTAGAAAATATAGGGACAGAGTGATCTCCTGGAAGAATTTTGATCGCCTAGATGGGTTGGAGAGGAATTTCCCAGATTTTTTTCTCCCAAATTGGCCATTGGGTCTTTATCTGGTTTTTCGCCTCTCCCTGGAGATCACATGTGTTCGGGTGGATGGAGAGTGATAGGAGATTTGAGGTGAGGATCAGATCAGCCATGATCTTATTGAATGGTGGAGCAGGCTCGAGGGGCCGATTGGCCTAATCCTGCTCCTATTTCTTATGTTCTTATGTTCTGATGAGACACAGAACTCTGAGCGAGAGACAGAGAGAGACACAGAGACACTGAGACAGAGACACAGAGACACTGAGCGAGAGACAGAGACACAGAGACACTGAGCGAGAGACAGAGCGAGAGACACTGAGACAGTGAGCAAGAGTCAGAGAGAGAGTGACTACCTCTCACTCTGTCTACCTCACGACCATCAGAGACACAAAACAGAGACAGACCCTCACCAGGTACAGACTAAGCGACCACCAACTGGAAATTGAAAAAGGCAGATACAAGAAATCCTGGCAGCCTAGAGAGAATAGAATATGCGATCAATGTCTGGCTGGCGAGGTTGAAACAGAAATGCATTTCCTCCTAAAATGTGAAAAATTCAACACATCAAGAAACATATTATTCAACAAGCTAAGCCAAACAACCTCAGATTTCAAGGAATTGGATGATCTGTCAAAATTGAGATTAGTCCTAGGAGAAGGAGACAGACCATACCTTGGGGCCAAATATGTAACAACATGTCACAACCTGAGGACTGTTTAAAATTAAGACTGTTTAAAATTAATATTGAACGTACCAAATGAAGTACAAAGACTGTTTAAAATTAATATTGTTTAAAAGTAATATTGTATGTACCCAACAAATGTCAAATCGATTGACACCTACAGAATGTTAGAAAACTGTACCTTTTTGCAATGTAAGCTTTGGCAATATGGTTCCCTGTAAACTTTCATGCCAATAAAGCATTTGAATTGAATTGAATTGAATTGAATTGAGTGACACAGAGACACTGAGCGAGAGAGACACGGAGACACTGAGTGAAAGACAGAGAGAGACACAGAGACACTGAGCGAGAGACAGCGAGAGACACAGAGACACTGAGCGAGAGACAGCGAGAGACACAGAGATACTGAGCGAGAGACAGAGAGAGACACAGAGACGCTGAGCGAGAGACAGAGAGAGAGACACAGAGACACTGAGTGATAGTCAGCTGGAGAGACTGAGCGAGAGACAGAGAGAGACACAGAGAGACTGAGTGATAGTCAGATAGAGAGACTGAGCGAGAGACACAGAGCAACAAAGAGACACTGAGCGAGGGACAGAGAGAGACACAGAGACACTGAGCGAGAGACAGAGCGATGCAGAGACAATGAGCGACAGACAGAGAGAGACACAGAGACACTGAGCAAGCGAGACAGAAAAACCGAGCGAGAGACAAAGAGAGACACAGAGACACTGAGCGTGAGACAGAGACAGACACAGAGAGACTGAGCGAGAGACAGAGAGAGAGACACAGAGACACTGAGCGAGAGACAGAGAGAGACACAGAGACACTGAGCGAGAGACAGAGAGAGACACAGAGACACTGAGCGAGAGACAGAGAGAGACACAGAGACACTGAGCGAGAGACAGAGAGAGACACAGAGACACTGGGCGAGATACAGAGAGAGACACAGAGACACTGGGACACTGAGCGAGAGACAGAGAGGGACACAGAGACACTGGGACACTGAGCGAGAGACAGAGAGAGACACAGAGACACTGAGCAAGGGACAGAGATAGACACCGACACAATGAGCGAGAGACACAGAGCAACAAAAAGACACTGAGTGAGAGATAGAGAATGTCACAGAGACAGTGGGAGACAGAGCCACTGAGCGATAGACACAGAGACACTGAGCGAGAGACAGAGAGAGACACAGAGACACTGAGCGAGAGACAGAGAGAGACACAGAGAAACTGAGCGAGAGACAGAGAGAGACACAGGGACACTGAGCGAGAGACAGAGGGAGACATAAAGACACTGAGCGAGAGACAGAGAGAGACACAGAGACACTGAGCGAGAGACAGAGAGAGACACAGAGACACTGAGCGAGAGACAGAGAGAGACACAGAGACACTGAGCGAGAGACAGAGAGAGACACAGAGACACTGAGCGAGAGAGACAGAGAGACACAGAGACACTGAGTGAGAGACAGAGAGGGACACAGAGACACTGAGCGAGAGAGACAGAGAGACACAGAGACGCTGAGCGAGAGACAGAAAGAGACACAGAGACACTGAGCGAGAGAGACAGAGAGACACAGAGACACTGAGCGAGAGACAGAGAGACACAGGGACACTGAGTGAGAGGCAGAGAGAGACAGAGACACGGAGCGAGAGACAGAGAGAGACACAGAGACACTGAGCGAGAGAGACAGAGAGACACAGACGCTGAGCGAGAGACAGAAAGAGACACAGAGACACTGAGCGAGAGAGACAGAGAGACACAGAGACACTGAGTGAGAGACAGAGAGGGACACAGAGACACTGAGCGAGAGACAGAGAGAGACACAGAGACACTGAGCGAGAGAGACAGAGAGACACAGAGACACTGAGTGAGAGACAGAGAGAGACACAGAGACACTGAGAGAGAGACAGAGACACTGAGCGAGAGACAGAGAGACGCAGAGACAATGAGCGAGAGACAGACAGAGACACAGAGACACTGAGTGAGAGACAGAGAGACACAGAGACACTGAGTGAGAGACAGAGAGACACAGAGACACTGAGTGAGAGACAGACAGAGACACAGAGACACTGAGTGAGAGACAGAGAGACACAGAGACACTGAGTGAGAGACAGACAGAGACACAGAGACACTGAGTGAGAGACAGAGAGAGACACAGAGACACTGAGCGAGAGACAGAGAGAGACACAGAGACACTGAGCAAGCGAGACAGAAAAACCGAGAGAGAGACAGAGATTGACACAGAGACACTGAGTGAGAGACAGAGAGAGACAGAGAGACACTGAGCGAGAGACAGCGAGAGACACAGAGACACTGAGCGAGAGACAGATTTTGACACAGAGACACTGAGCGAGGGACAGAGACACTGAGCGAGGGACAGAGAGAGACACAGAGACACTGAGCGAGAGACAGAGAGACACAGAGACACTGAGCGAGAGACAGAGAGAGACACAGAGAGAGTGAGCGAGAGACAGAGAGAGACACAGAGACACTGAGCGAGAGACAGAGGGACACAGAGACACTGAGCGAGAGACAGAGACACAGAGACACTGAGCGAGAGACAGAGAGAGACACAGAGAAACTGAGCGAGAGACAGAGAGAGAGACAGAGACACTGAGCGAGATACAGAGAGAGACACAGAGACACGGAGCGAGAGACAGAGAGAGACACAGAGACACTGAGCGAGAGAGACAGAGAGACACAGACACTCAGTGAGAGACAGAGAGAGACACAGAGATACTGAGTGAGAGACAGAGAGAGACACAGAGACACTGAGCGAGAGACAGAGAGAGACACTGCGTCAGTGAGCGAGAGACAGAGAGAGACACAGAGACACTGAGCGAGAGACAGAGACACAGAGATAGTGAGCGAGAGACAGAGCGAGAGACACTGAGACAGTGAGCAAGAGCAAGAGTCAGAGAGAGACAGACCATACCTTGGGGCTAAATATGTAACAACATGTCACAACCTGAGGACTGTTTAAAAGTAAGACTGTTTAAAATTAATATTGAACATACCAAATGAAGTAGAAAGACTGTTTAAAATTAATATTGTTTAAAAGTAATATTGTATATACCCAACAAATGTCAAATCGATTGACACCTACAGAATGTTGGAAAACTGTACCTTTTTGCTATGTAAGCTTTGGCAATATGGTTCTCTGTAAACTTTCATGCCAATAAAGCATTTGAACTGAACTGAACTGAACTGAACTGAGTGACACAGAGACACTGAGCGAGAGAGACAGAGAGACTGAGCGAGAGACAGAGAGAGACACAGAGACGCTGCATGAGAGACAGACAAATGAATTAGCAGACATGCTGGAGCAAAGCGAGTCACCAGGTCTCCGTCTCCTGGATGGAGAAGTGAAATCCCTGTTCTATGCGGACGACCTGGTTCTGCTGTCTCCCACAGAACAGGGATTACAGCAACAACTGGACCTACTCGACAAATACTGCCAAAATTGGGCTCTAACAGTAAATCTAAAGAAAACCAACATCATGATTTTTCAAAAAAGGCCCAGATGTCAGGAAAACAAATACCAGTTTACCCTCAGTGATACCACTATAGGACACACTATGAGCTACACCTACCTTGGTCTAACTATTACAGCATCAGGGAGCTTCAGCATAGCAGTGAATGCACTAAAAGAAAAAGCCCGAAGAGCCCTATATGCAATAAAAAGAAAATTCTACAACATCCAAATCCCAATCAAAATCTGGCTCAAAATATTTGACAGCATAATCCTGCCCATTGCACTGTACGGTAGTGATGTATGGGGCCCGCTAAATCACCAAAGCTACACTAAATGGGAAAAACACACAATAGAAGCCCTACATGCAGAATTCTGCCGAAGCATCCTTCGCACCCAAAGAAAAATGCCAACAAATGCATGCAGAGCCGAACTAGGCAGATACCCACTGATAATAAACATCCAAAAACGAGCACTAAACTTCCTAAATCACCTCAAATCTAGCTCCCCAGACACCCTTCATTTCAAAGCCTTTCAGACCCAAGAGCTAAACCCAGAAAAGAGTCCCCTGATTCAGCTGCTACTGAAACTAAGTACTCAGCCGGACCCTGACCAGCCCCAGACCAACACAGCCGTCCAAACACCAATCCGAGTGAACCAAATCATTAAAAAATGCAAAGAAACCTACCTGGAACATTGGAACAAAATAACCGAAAGCCAAAGCAGATTAGAATGTTACCGGGCCCTAAAAAGAGAATATAAACTGGCAGACTACCTCACGACCATCAGAGACACAAAACAGAGACAGACCCTCACCAGGTACAGACTAAGCGACCACCAACTGAAAATTGAAAAAGGCAGATACAAGAAATCCTGGCAGCCTAGAGAGAATAGAATATGCGATCAATGTCTGGCCGGCGAGGTTGAAACAGAGATGCATTTCCTCCTAAAATGCGAAAAATTCAACAAATCAAGAAACATATTATTCAACAAGCTAAGCCAAACAACCCCAGATTTCAAGGAATTGGATGACCTGTCAAAATTGAGATTAGTCCTAGGAGAAGGAGACAGACCATACCTTGCGGCCAAATATGTAACAACATGTCACAACCTGAGGACTGTTTAAAATTAAGACTGTTTAAAATTAATATTGAACGTACCAAATGAAGTACAAAGACTGTTTAAAATTAATATTGTTTAAAAGTAATATTGTATGTACCCAACAAATGTCAAATCGATTGACACCTACAGAATGTTGGAAAACTGTACCTTTTTGCTATGTAAGCTTTGGCAATATGGTTCTCTGTAAACCTTCATGCCAATAAAGCATTTGAATTGGAATTGGAATTGGAATTGGACAGAGACAGTGAGCGAGAGACAGAGAGAGTGACAGAGACAATGAGCGAGAGACAGAGAGACACACAGGGGCACTGAGCGAGAGGTACAGAGAGAAACACTGAGACACTGAGCGAGAGAAGGAGAACGACACGGATAAATTGAGTGACAGAGAGTGACATTGAGCGAGAGACACAGAGACACTGAGCGAGAGACAGAGAGAGACACAGAGACACTGAGCGAGAGACAGAAAGAGACACAGAGACACTGAGCGAGAGAGAGAGAGAGACACAGAGACACCGAGTGAGAAACGGAGAGAGACACAGATAAACGGAGCGAGAGACAGAGAGAGACACAGAGACACTGAGCGAGAGACAGAGAGGCACTGAGCGAGAGACAGAGAGAGACACAGAGACGCTGAGCGAGAGACAGAGAGAGACACAGAGACACTGAGCGAGAGACAGAGAGACACAGGGACACTGAGCGAGAGACAGAGAGAGACACAGACACACTGAGCGAGAGACAGACAGAGACACAGAGACACTGAGCGAGAGGCAGAACAAGACACAGAGACACTGAGCGAGAGACAGAGAGAGACACTGAGACACTGAGCGAGAGACAGAGTGAGATACAGAGACACGGAGCGAGAGACAGAGAGAGACACAGAGACACTGAGCGAGAGACAGAGAGAGACACTGAGACACTGACCGAGAGACAGAGTGAGATACAGAGACACCGAGCGAGAGACAGAGAGAGACACAAAGACACTGAATGAGAGACAGAGTGAGACACAGAGACACTGAGCGAGAGACAGAGAGAGACACAGAGACACTGAGCGAGAGACAGAGAGAGACACAGAGACACTGAGCGAGAGACAGAGAGAGACACAGAGACACTGAGCGAGAGACAGAGAGGGACACAGAGACACTGATCGAGAGACAGAGAGAGACACAGAGACACTGAGCGAGGGACAGAGAGAGACACAGAGACACTAAGCTAGAGACACAGAGGGACACAGAGACACTGGACGAGAGACAGATACACCGAGTGAGAGACAGAGAGAGACACTGAGACACTGAGCGAGAGACAGAGAGAGAGACAGAGACAATGAGCGAGAGACAGAGAGAGACACGAAGACACTGAGCGAGAGACAGAGAGAGAGACAGAGACACTGAGCGAGAGACAGAGAGAAACACAGGGACACTGAGTGAGAGGTACAGAGGGACACAGAGACACT
The DNA here is from genome assembly GCF_052327205.1 of Somniosus microcephalus. Taxonomy (NCBI): domain Eukaryota; kingdom Metazoa; phylum Chordata; class Chondrichthyes; order Squaliformes; family Somniosidae; genus Somniosus; species Somniosus microcephalus. The sequence goes on along the minus strand of NW_028225180.1, from coordinate 27,655,683 downwards.
GAGCGAGTGAGAGAAAGAGACACAGAGATGCAGAGCAGGAGAGAGAGAAACACCAAGCGAGTTCTCTCTGTGGGTTTTCTTTAAAATTTGATATTTTACTTGTGAGATCAGGTGACTTTAGTGCTGTGATGAATTTTTCTCCACTGTCTGGGGCCCATCTGTATGTCTGGTTTATTTTATGGAGCTTACTGGGTTCCTTTTTTGTGTCTGTAGTTTGGGCAGAAAGTTTAAGGTACATATTTATTTGGTTATGGTCTGAAAGGGGGGATTGCTGCCTGACAGTGAATGAGTTGATATCGCAGGGGTCCAGGTCAGTGATTGTATAGTCCACCACACTAGACCCAAGAGTTGAGGAGTATGTGAGTCTCCCTAGGGAGTCCCCTCTGAACCTACCGTTAACTATGTACAGGCCTAAGGTTCGGCAGAGTTGCACTACCTCCCTACCGCTTTTATTTACATCACGATCAAGGTTGTTCCGATTTGCGATGGCTGGTGTGACATCTAAAGGGGTCTGGCCAAACACATGGTTGTTTCCCTGTGGGTCTATGAAGTCAGGTTCACAACCGGTCCTTGCATTTAGGTCCCCACATATTATTACCTTTCCTTGGGCCTGGAAATGGCTGATTTCCATGTGGAGAGTATCAAATAACTCCTCTTCGAAATATGGCGATTCTATTGGAGGTATGTAGATCGCACTTAAGTAAACATCTTTTTTTGCTATTCCTATATTTTTATCTAGTTTTAGCCATACGTGTGATTTTCCCTGTTTTACCGGTGAGATGTGTTTGTCCAGTTCTCCTTTATACCACACCAATATTCCCCTGGAGGTTCTGCCCTTGCCTGTTTTAGTGTTCTTTACTGAGGGCACAATGATTTCATGGTACATTGGAGTACAGTGGGTCGGCACGTCCTTTTGGCACCATGTTTCTGTTAACACAATTATATCAATGTCTTTTATAGCTTTTAGGAATTCAGGGTCTGTACTCTTCATCCCAAAAGTTGAGGAGCGGAGGCCCTGGATATTCCAGCAGCTTATGTGGAAAGAACGCATTTATATAGTGATATGCCTATCAATTAGTCCAATAAAAGGCGACGAGTTAAGAACGTAACTGAAGGTTTTTATTGGCTAAATAACAGAGCCCACCCTCGTGGGTGATCCGATCCAACAGGGAGGAATACTAGCCAGTCAGCTACCTTTATACCTGGGCAGGTAATGGGCGGAGTCGGAGGTGGTCAGCCCAGGTATAACAGTGCGACAAGAGGCGACCTCGTGTAGTGATGTGACAGTGAGAACAATATACAGTGATAACTATAACAGTGGTTTACCACATTCACCCCTTGTTTAGATTAGAGTCCGGCGGGGTGAAGTGTATTACCAGCTCTGGTATGTCAGTCTGTCCGGAGGCTTCGTTAGCCTCTCCGATCGTCGCAGCGGCGGTGTTACATTATCCGGTGTTAAAGCTGGTGTCTGCGTAGTCGGCAAAGGCTCGTGGGGTTCCGGCATGCCGTCTACCTCGGCTGGACTCGGGGGGTTGGGAGGGGGGGGTGAGGGTGCGAGGTCTCGTAAGGAGACAGTGTCCTCCCGTCCGTCTGGGTAAGCCACATAGGCGTACTGGGGGTTGGCGTGCAGGAGGTTCACCTTCTCGACCAGGGGGTCCGTTTTATGGGCCCTCACGTGCTTTCGCAGCAAGACGGGTCCCGGAGAGGTCAGCCAGGTTGGTAGGGTGGTTCCCGTAGTCGACTTCCTGGGGAAGACAAACATTCGAGCATGGGGGGTGGTGTTAATGGCAGTGCAAAGTAGTGACCGGATGGAGTGCAGCGCAATCGGGAGGACCTCTTGCCAGCGGGAGGTTGGGAGGCCCTTAGACTTTAAGGCTAAGAGGGTGGCCTTCCATACCGTCGCGTTCTGTCTTTCCACCTGGCCGTTCCCTCGGGGGTTGTAGCTGGTGGTCCTGCTTGCTGCAATACCCCTCTCCAATAGGAACTGACGGAGTTCCTCGCTCATGAAGGAGGCGCCCCGGTCACTATGTATATAGTTTGGGAACCCGAACAAGGCGAAGAGTTTGTTCAGGCATTTAATGACCGTGTTACTGGTCATGTCTGGGCAAGGGAAGGCAAAGGGGAAACGGGAGTACTCATCAACGATGTTGAGGAAGTACACATTACGGTCGGATGACGGTAGGGGCCCCTTGAAGTCGATGCTCAGACGCTCGAAGGGGCGGGTGGCCTTGATCAGGCTTGCTCTGTCCGGCTTATAGAAGTGCGGTTTGCACTCAGCACAGATCTGGCAGTTCCTGGTCATGGTCCTGACCTCCTCGATGGAGTATGGCAGGTTGCGGGCCTTAATGAAATGGTAGAGTCTGGTGACTCCGGGGTGGCAGAGGTCATTGTGGAGGGTCTGAAGTCTATCACTTTGCGCGCTGGCGCATGTAATGCGTGAAAGAGCATCAGGGGGGTCGTTCAGTTTACCGGGCCGGTACAAGATCTCATAATCATAGGTGGAAAGCTCGATTCTCCACCTCAAGATTTTGTCGTTCTTGATCTTGCCCCATATAGTTCAAAAAAATGAAATAAAATGGACCTATTTTGTGGGATGAGTGTGGAAACACTATTTTCTATAATGCTAAATGATGATTTAGTATAAATTTCATGAGGTATGCACATATAGCTAACTAATAGTAGTAATAATACTGATAAGATAACAATAATGATAATGATAAATAACAATATTAATAATTTCTCCGGCTTTCTATCAGGCTGTTCAGCATCGTCATGATCTTTCTCAGTTCTTGGTCTACAGTCTGTGGTCTAGAGGGGGGTCTTGGGTCAGGTATAGAAGCACGGTTCTGTTGTTGGTTTTGTAATGGGGGGTGGGGGACATTGGTGGTCCTGTTTGGGCTCCCAATGGTAGAGGGGGTGGGAGGGCTGCGTCTTTTGGCAGTGTTTATGAGGTTTCTTGCGAAGACCCACATCCACTGTTTGAGTAGATGTATTTCGTCATAGAGGTCCCTTGTGTTGATGTTTGGATGATGGGCCAGGGAGACGTTGGGGAGGACAGAACATCTCGTGTCGATCTCCCTGTTGGTGTTGTGGATTATATAGGCTGGGGTGTCCTTTCTGGGCAGTAGTGTGGAGATCACGATCTGCGCCTCGGGGAATTCCCTGCTGGCCTTTTCCGCCATCCTGCTCACCGCCCTAGCAGTGCCTTCCTGTAGGGCGCGTAGGTCGTTCGTGCCTGTGTGGATCACGATCCATTTGGGGCTTCCAAGGGATTCTTTGTTCAGGATATTCATTGCTTGGTGCCTGTGGCCCAGACAACATCAAAAATGAAATGCTCAAGTTCAGCAATATGGAGATGCAGGGTGCGGTACTCAAATTATTCAACATCATATTACGTTCAGGCTGTTTTCCCGATATCTGGTGCCAAGGACTAATCTCCCCCATATATAAAAGTGGAAACAAATCAGACCCAAATAACTACCGCGGCATCTGTGTCAACAGTTGTCTAGGGAAGTTATTCTGCAGTATTCTAAATAGTAGATTACTTGATTTTCTTAACAAACATAATATCCTCAGAAAAAACCAAATAGGCTTTCTTCCAAAACACCGCACCGCCGACCATATCTATAACCTTCACACCCTCATTGAAAAACATATACACCAAACAAAAAATGGGAAAATATTCGCCTGTTTCATCGACTTCAAGAAAGCCTTTGACTCTATATGGCATGAAGGGCTCTATTATAAGCTTCTTCAGTGTGGAATAGGGGGCAAAGTCTATGACCTTATTAAATCAATGTATCTGAAAAACAAATGCGGGGTCAAAATTGGAGACAAACGCACCGATTTCTTCACCCAGAGAAGAGGCGTCCGGCAGGGCTGCAATTTGAGCCCGACCCTGTTCAACATATACATAAATGAATTAGCAGACATGCTGGAGCAAAGCGAGTCACCAGGTCTCCGTCTCCTGGATGGAGAAGTGAAATCCCTGTTCTATGCGGACGACCTGGTTCTGCTGTCTCCCACAGAACAGGGATTACAGCAACAACTAGACCTACTCGACAAATACTGCCAAAATTGGGCTCTAACAGTAAATTTAAAGAAAACCAACATCATGATTTTTCAAAAAAGGCCCAGATGTCAGGAAAACAAATACCAGTTTACACTCAGTGATACCACCATAGGACACACTATGAGCTACACCTACCTTGGTCTAACTATTACAGCATCAGGGAGCTTCAGCATAGCAGTGAATGCACTAAAAGAAAAAGCCCGAAGAGCCCTATATGCAATAAAAAAGAAAATTCTACAACATCCAAATCCCAATCAAAATCTGGCTCAAAATATTTGACAGCATAATCCTGCCCATTGCACTGTACGGTAGTGAAGTATGGGGCCCGCTAAATCACCAAAGCTACACTAAATGGGAAAAACACACAATAGAAGCCCTACATGCAGAATTCTGCCGAAGCATCCTTCGCACCCAAAGAAAAACGCCAACAAATGCATGCAGAGCCGAACTAGGCAGATACCCACTGATAATAAACATCCAAAAACGAGCACTAAACTTCCTAAATCACCTCAAATCTAGCTCCCCAGACACCCTTCATTTCAAAGCCTTTCAGACCCAAGAGCTAAACCCAGAAAAGAGTCCCCTGAGTCAGCTGCTACTGAAAATAAGTACTCAGCCGGACCCTGACCAGCCCCAGACCAACACAACCGTCCAAACGCCAATCCGAGTGAACCAAATCTTTAAACAATGCAAAGAAACCTACCTGGAACATTGGAACAAAATAACCGAAAGCCAAAGCAGATTAGAATGCTACCGGGCCCTAAAAAGAGAATATAAACTGGCAGACTACCTCACGACCATCAGAGACACAAAACAGAGACAGACCCTCACCAGGTACAGACTAAGCGACCACCAACTGGAAATTGAAAAAGGCAGATACAAGAAATCCTGGCAGCCTAGAGAGAATAGAATATGCGATCAATGTCTGGCCGGCGAGGTTGAAACAGAAATGCATTTCCTCCTAAAATGCGAAAATTTCAACACATTAAGAAACATATTATTCAACAAGCTAAGCCAAACAACCCCAGATTTCAAGGAATTGGATGACCTGTCAAAATTGAGATTAGTCCTGGGAGAAGGAGACAGACCATACCTTGGGGCCAAATATGTAACAACATGTCACAACCTGAGGACTGTTTAAAATTAAGACTGTTTAAAATTAATATTGAACGTACCAAATGAAGTACAAAGACTGTTTAAAATTAATATTGTTTAAAAGTAATATTGTATGTACCCAACAAATGTCAAATCGATTGACACCGACAGAATGTTGGAAAACTGTACCTTTTTGCTATGTAAGCTTTGGCAATATGGTTCTCTGTAAACTTTCATGCCAATAAAGCATTTGAATTGGAATTGGAATTGGAGAAACAACAAGCGAGAGACAGAGAGAAACACTGAGACACTGAGCGAGAGACAGAGAGAGACACAGAGACACTGAGCGAGAGACAGAGAGAGACACAGAGACACTGAGCGAGAGAGAGAGCGAGACACAGAGACACCGAGTGAGAGACAGAGAGAGACACAGAGACACTGAGCGAGAGAGAGAGAGAGACACAGAGACACCGAGTGAGAAACGGAGAGAGACACAGGTAAACGGAGCGAGAGACAGAGAGAGACACAGAGACACTGAGCGAGAGACAGAGAGACACTGAGCGAGAGACAGAGAGAGACACAGGGACACTGAGCGAGATACAGAGAGAAACACAGACACTTAGCGAGAGACAGAGAGAGACACAGAGTCACTGAGCGAGAGACAGAGAGACAAAGCAAAGAAACCTACCTGGAACATTGGAACAAAATAACCAAAAGCCAAAGCAGATTAGAATGTTACCGGGCCCTAAAAGGAGAATATAAACTGGCAGACTATCTCTCGACCATCAGAGACACAAAACAGAGACAGACCCTCACCAGATACAGACTAAGCGACCACCAACTGGCAATTGAAAAAGGAAGATACAAGAAATCCTGGCAGCCTCGAGAGAATAGAATATGTGATCAATGTCTGGCCGGCGAGGTTGAGACAGAGATGCATTTCCTCCTAAAATGCGAAAAATTCAACACATCAAGAAACATATTATTTGACAAGCTCAGCCAAACAACCCCAGATTTCAAGGAATTGGATGACCTGTCAAAATTAAGATTAGTCCTGGGAGAAGTAGACAGACCATACCTTGGTGCCAAATATGTAACAACATGTCACTACCTGAGGACTGTTTAAAATTAATACTGAATGTACCCACTGATGTACAAAGACTGGTTAAATTAATATTGTTTAAAGTAATATTGTATGTACCCAACGAAGGTCAAAATTGTTTGACACCTACAGAATGTTGGAAAACTGTACTTTTTGTTATGTAAACTTTGGCAATATGGTTCCCTGTAAACTTTCATGCCAATAAAGCATTTGAATTGAATTGAATTGAATTGAGAGACACAGAGACACGGAGCGAGAGACAGAGAGAGACACAGAGACACTGAGCGAGAGAGACAGAGAGACACAGAGACACTGAGAGAGAGACAGAGAGAGACACAGAGACACTGAGTGAGAGACAGAGAGAGACAGAGCCACTGAGCGAGAGACAGAGAGAGACACAGAGACACTGAGCGAGAGACAGAGAGAGACACAGAGACACTGAGCGAGAGACAGAGAGAGACACAGAGACACTGAGCAAGGGACAGAGAGATACAGAGACACTGAGCAAGGGACAGAGAGAGACACAGAGACACTGAGCGAGATACAGAGAGGGACACAAAGACACTGAGCGAGAGACAGAGAGACACAGAGACACTGAGCGAGAGACAGAGAGGGACACAGAATCACTGAGCGAGAGAGAGAGAGACACAGAAACACTGAGTGAGAGTCAGAGAGACACAGAGACACTGAGTGAGAGTCAGAGATAGACTTACACAGAGACACTTTTCGAGAGACAGAGACCAACTCTTTACAATCTATATTAACGATTTGGAGGAGGGGACCGAGTGTAACATATCAAAGTTTGCAGATGATACAAATATGGGACAGAAAGTAGTGAGTGAGGAGGACATAAAAAACCTGCAAAGGGACATAGACAGGCTAAGTAAGTGGGCAGAGATTTGGCAGATGGAATACAATACTGGAAAGTGTGAGGTTATGCACTTTGGCAGGAAAAATCATAGAGCAAGTTATTATCTTAATGGCAAGAAACTGGAAAGTACTGAAGTACAAAGGGATCTGGGGGTCCTGGTGCACGAAACTCAAAAAGTTAGTATGCAGGTGCAGCAAGTGATCAAGAAGGCCAATGGAATGTTGGCTTTTATTGCTAGGGGGATGGAATATAAAAGCAGCGACGTATTGCTGCAGTTGTACAAGGTATTGGTGAGACCGCACCTGGAATACTGCATACAGTTTTGGTGTCCATACTTAAGAAAAGACATACTTGCTCTCGAGTCAGTACAAAAAAGGTTCACTCGGTTAATCCCGGGGATGAGGGGGTGGTCATATGAGGAGAGGTTGAGCAGATTGGGACTCTACTCATTGGAGTTCAGAAGAATGAGAGGCGATCTTATTGAAACATATAAGATTGTGAAGGGGCTTGATCGGGTGGATGCGGTGAGGATGTTCCCAATGATGGGTGAAACTAGAACTAGGGGGCATAATCTTAAAATAAGGGGCTGCTCTTTCAAAACTGAGATGAGGAGAAACTTCTTCACTCAGAGGGTGGTAGGTTTGTGGAATTTGCTGCCCCAGAAATCTGTGGAAGCTACATCATTAAATAAATTTAAAACAGAAATAGATAGTTTCCTAGAAGTAAAGGGCATTAAGGGTTACGGGGAACGGGCAGGAAATTGGACATGAGTATAGGTTCGGAATGGTCATGGCCCTGTGTGTAGTGGAGTGGGCCCAGGGGCCGTGTAGCCTGGTTCTGCTCCTACTGTGTTTTAATTCTGTGTTAGATTTCAGGAGATGGTTTTATTCCTGATCCTGGCTGGGGTGGAGATCGCCTTTACAGAAGGTCAGTACTGTAGAAAATATAGGGACAGAGTGATCTCCTGGAAGAATTTTGATCGCCTAGATGGGTCGGAGAGGAATTTCCCAGATTTTTTTCTCCCAAATTGGCCATTGGGTCTTTATCTGGTTTTTCGCCTCTCCCGGGAGATCACATGTGTTCGGGTGGATGGAGAGTGATAGAAGATTTGAGGTTAGGATCAGATCAGCCATGATCTTATTGAATGGTGGAGCAGGCTCGAGGGGCCGATTGGCCTACTCCTGCTCCTATTTCTTATGTTCTTATGTTCTGATGAGACACAGAACTCTGAGCGAGACACAGAGAGAGACACAGAGGCACTGAGAGAGAAACACAGAGACACAGAGACACTGAGCGAGAGACAGAGACACAGAGACACTCAGCGAGAGACAGAGCGAGAGACACTGAGACAGTGAGCAAGAGTCAGAGAGAGAGTGACACAGAGACACTGAGCGAGAGAGACACCGAGACACTGAGTGAAAGACAGAGAGAGACACAGAGACACTGAGCGAGAGACAGAGAGAGACACAGGGACACTGAGCGAGAGACAGAGAGAGGCACAGAGACACTGAGCGAGAGACAGAGAGAGACACCGAGACACTGAGCGAGAGACAGAGAGAGACACAGAGACACTGAGCGAGAGACAGAGTGGGACACAGAGACACTGAGCGAGAGACAGAGAGAGACACAGAGACACTGAGCGAGAGACAGAGAGACACAGAGGCACTGAGTGAGAGACAGAGAGAGACACAGAGACACTGAGCGAGAGACAGAGAGAGACACAGAGACACTGAGCAAGGGACAGAGACACAGAGACACTGAGTGTGAGACTGAGAGAGACACAGAGACAATGAGCGAGAGACAGAGAGAGACACAGAGACACTGAGCGAGAGCCAGCGAGAGACACAGAGACACTGAGAGACAGACAGACAGAGACACAGAGACACTGACCGCGAGACAGAGAGAGACACAGAGACACTGAGCAAGAGACAGAGAGAGACACAGAGACACTGACCGCGAGACAGAGAGAGACACAGAGACACTGAGTGAGAGACACAGGGACGTTGAGTGAGAGACAGAGAGGGAATGTTTAAATCAATACCGAATGTACCCAACGACTGTTTTAAATTAATACTGTCTGTACCGAACGAGGGTCAAAAACGTTTGACACCTACAGAATGTTGGAAACCTGTACTTTTTGTTATGTAAGCTTTGGCAACATGGTTCCCTGTAAACATTTATGCCAATAAAGCATGCGAATTGAAAAAAAAAAAAAAAAATTGAATTGAGAAAGACAGAGTCACTGAGCGAGAGACAGAGATGGACACAGAGACACTGAGCGAGAGACAGAGAGAGACACAGAGACACTGAGTGAGAGACAGAGAGAGACACAGAGACACTGAGTGAGAGACAGAGAGAGACACAGAGACACTGAGCGAGAGCCAGAGAGAGACAGAGAGACACTGAACGAGAGACAGAGAGAGACACAGAGACACTGAGCGAGAGACAGAGAGAGACACACAGAGACACTGAGCGAGAGACAGAGAGAGACACAGAGACACTGAGCGAGAGACAGAGAGAGAGACACAGAGACACAGAGCGAGAGACAGACAGAGACACAGAGACACTGAGTGAGAGACAGAGTGAGACACAGAGACACTGAGCGAGAGACAGAGAGAGACACAGAGACACTGAGCGAGAGACAGAGAGAGACACAGAGACACTGAGCGAGAGACAGAGAGAGACACAGAGACACTGAGCGAGAGACAGACAGAGACACAGAGACACTGAGCGAGAGACAGAGTGAGACACAGAGACACTGAGCGAGAGACAGAGAGAGACACAGAGACACTGAGCGAGAGACAGACAGAGACACAGAGACACTGAGCGAGAGACAGAGTGAGACACAGAGACACTGAGCGAGACACAGAGAGAGACACAGAGACACTGAGCGAGACACAGAGAGAGATAAAGTGACACTGGCCTAGAAATTCAGTTGGTTGCGCCAGCCGGTAGCGCCTTAGGAGGAGTAGATATCGGGCGCTAGGCGGCTAGCGGCCGGGCACAGCGCGATCTGCGCCTCTCCCCAACTTCACTCACGATTTAGCGGTGGCGCAAAGTCTTTGCGCGCACTCAGCTGCGCGCGCGCGCAGATCCTGACGTCATTTCCTCGTGCAACGCCCTTTGTGCGCCCCAAACCGGAAATTCAGTCACGACACCCTCTTGTGCGCCTCCTACACTCCTCCTGCACTATAAAAGGCTGCCATTTCGCAGCACTCCTTCTTGAGAGACGGATCTTTGCAGAGAGACCAAGGTAGAGACGTTTCTGCTTTGGCTCAACACTCGGACAGGTACTTGTGGCTTCAGGCCACAGCTTTCCACTTGTCTTTGCCTTCATTGACATATCATTGTTTGCTAACATATTATGGGGGCTGCAATGGGTGCAAACGCTGGCCTTCTCCATTGCATCCAAAGGGCTCACAGACGCCGTGAGAGAGTGGCAGTCCTGGCTAGATGGAGAGGGGGCAACAGGCGTCGGGAACGGAGGCCTTACCCACCCAGGGTATACCGCCAGCAGTTCTCCTATCTCAACATGTCTGACGAGCAGTGTGTTCGGAGGCTGCAATTCCGAAGGGAGGTGGTCACAGAGATCTGCCACCTGCTTGGCGGTGATCTGCAGCCACATCTGAGGAGCAGGACGTCTCTGTCGGTGGCAGTGAAGGTGACGGTGGCTCTCAACTTCTATGCCACCGGCTCCTTCCTATCCGCTACTGGGGACATTTCCAACATCTCCCAGTTCGCCGTGCATTGTTGCATCCGCCAGGTGACCAATGCCCTTTTCAAAAGGAGACGTCAGTTCATCTCCTTCTCCATGGCCCTTGCCAAGCAGCAACAGTGTGCAATGGGCTTTGCAGCATTCGCGGGCTTCCCCATGGTGCAGGGCGCCATTGACTGCACGCATGTGGCTTTGCGGGCAACTCTGGAGAATTCCGAGGATTACCGCAACCGGAAGGGCTACCATTCGCTCAACGTCCAGCTGGTGTGTGACCACAGGCAGCTCATCCTAGCTGTCAATGCCCGCTTTCCAGGCAGCAGCCACGATGCCTTCATCCTGCGCCAGACTTCTGTGGCAGACATGTTCCAGGCCCAGCCTCACCCACGATGATGGCTTATCAGGGACAAAGGCTATCCTTTGTGTACCTGGCTGATGACCCCGCTCCGTGCGCCCAGCACCCCTGCTGAAGAGGGATACAACGAGAGCCATCAAGCGACCAGGAACATCATTGAGCAAACAATCGGCGTCCTGAAGCAACGGTTCCGCTGTCTGGATCATTCCGGTGGAGCCCTACAATATTCGCCGGAACGAGTCTCCCATTTCGTGGTCGTGTGCTGCATGCTGCACAACCTGGCTAGCCACAGGACTCAGCCACTGCCACCAGAGATTGGAGGACCACCTGAGGAGGAGGAGGAGGAGGAGGAGGAGGAGGAGGAGGAGGACCAGCACAGGAGGGAGGCACAAAATGCAAGGGCCGCCCGTCGCCGGCTTATTGAATGTCGGTTCTAGGCCCCCTCTCAGGGAATGGTTTGTGCCAATGTCAGCAGATGAATGTAGCCGCTCCAGAAGCCCTCAGCCGTGCAGGGCAACCAGGACTTGCCAAAAAAAACATGCACAGTGCAATTTAAGAACATTAATTTATTGCAAACCTCTGCCCTTCCCACATTACAACCTCATTTGGAGAAGCCCCCTCCAAAAACACAAAATTAACAGTCACGGCCTTACAAAAACAAAGAAAGACACCAGTCTCGGCCTTACAAAAACAAAGAAAGACACCAGTCTCAGCCTTACAAAAACAAAGAAAGGCACCAGTCTCGGCCTTTCAACAACCACAAAGCATTTGTGCAGACCTTCTACTTTTTGCCCTGCGAGGGCGATGCCTTTCACATCCTTGCCTGGCCCCTGCCCGCCCTGCAGCTCCTCCTCAATGGGAGCCCAGTGGCTGCAGCAAGGCTGGGGGAAGGCTGCTGAGGGTCAGATGGCGAGACGGCAGATGCCCTTGGGGGTCGGCCTGGACCAGCTCTGGCCCTGGAGGGGCCGGCTGCTGACTGCTCCAACTCTGCTTGCGCGGCAGCAGTCTGTCCAGCGGCTCGCGGCAGCTGCAATGGCGGAGTGGCAGTGTCGGCTGCAGGAATGGTGCCAACCTGACAGATCGCAGGCGCTCCCTGGTCGCCTGATACATTGGCACTCGCACGGGCCAGCACTGCAGCATGCGCAGCAAACAGCTGAAGAACAGACTGCTGGGCTGCTGCTGCGCGGGGAGTGCCCTGGCGATGCCTGGCTGATCCAGCGAGGGTGGCAGCAGTTAGTGCCCGTGTGGCCCTGGTCTGGGTCCGCATGACAACAGCCAGTGAATGGACGGCACGACTGAGCACTTGGCTCGAAGCCGCCTGTGCTGCCGCGAAGTCCTGCAGACTCCTGGCCTGTGCTGCACTGAATTGATCCAGACTCCTGGCCTGTGCTGCTCCAAATTGCTGCACACTCCTTGACAAAGACTCAATGGAGTCAGGCATCCTTGCCACTGCAGCCATGAGCTCATTGTGCCTGCGCTCAGCCTGGACGGCCACTTCCTCCAGGAGCCGCACCTCCTCTGCGCTCACCGTCGCAGGACTGGAGGCCGCACTCACCCTCTGGGGAGAAGTCCGCCGAGCTTCCCCACCCCTCCCGCGTTGCTGCAGCCCATTGGGCCCCGGAGCTTCACTCTCCTCCGACCCTTCCCCCCGGCTCCCCTCCAGGGAAGACGTGTCCCCTTCATCGCCATGGGCTGGCGCGGCTGAGGGTGGCACTGATGGGCCGGCTTCCTCTTCCTCCTCCTCGAATTCGGAAGCGCTGACAGTGGCAGCTTGAGGGCCCGCCTCCTCACCTGGCGATTCACCATCTGAAAGCAGGAAGGCACAAGAGTAGCTTTAGAGTGAGGACAGGGCGGCAGCGAGGGAGGCATGAGTGCTGCCATGCACTGCATTGGTCGGACAGTGGCAAAGGATGCTGATCTGAGGCGCAAGTGGAACGAGAGAGGTCAAGAAGGTGATGCCCTTACCATTGGTGCCCAGAACAGGGTCGGCATCTCCACTGGCGACGGGGCCAATCAGCCGGCCTGCCATAATGCGCTCCACACGCTGGTCGAGGTCGGAGAGCTCTTTGACGTCAGGACGGCCTCCCCCGGTCTCACTTCGTTTCCGCCGGTTGTGCGCCACCTTGGCCTGCAAGAGAAAGGTCGGCCTCTAAGTACAGTATCAAGCCCTGATCTTGCCTGCACTGCCTCCCATGGTGGAATAGCCCTGACAGAGTCAAGCCTTGACCTCGCCTGCACTGCCTCCCATGGTGGAATAGTCCTGACAGTGTCAAGCCCTGATCTTGCCTGCACTGCCTCCCATGGTGGAATAGCCCTGACAGAGTCAAGCCTTGACCTCGCCTGCACTGCCTCCCATGGTGGAATAGCCCTGACAGTGTCAAGACCTGATCTTGCCTGCACTGCCTCCCATGGTGGAATAGCCCTGACAGAGTCAAGCCTTGACCTCGCCTGCACTGCCTCCCATGGTGGAATAGCCCTGACAGTGTCAAGCTCTGATCTTGCCTGCACTGCCTCCCATGGTGGAATAGACCTGACAAGAGTCAAGCCTTGACCTCGCCTGCACTGCCTCCCATGGTGGAATAGCCCTGAGAGTATGAAGCCCTCATCTTGTCTGCACTGCCTCCCATGGTGGAATAGCCCTGACAGTGTGAAGCCCTGATCTTGTCTGCACTGCCTCCCATGGTCGAATAGCTTGTACAGTGTGTAAAGTGCTGAATGTGCAAGTGATTTTCATGACAGTCCCATAGCTGCTGGATGAGGGCTCGCCATTAGGGCTTTCAGGTCCCTTTGCCCATAATGTGAGGTGCACATGCAGGTATGAGGAGGACACTGGAAAGGGTACTCACCCTGACAACCCGAGTGAGGTCGTTGAACTTTTTCCGGCATTGCACAGGAGTCCTGGCAACCACGCTGTTGGTAGACACCCTGTTTGAGACCTCCCTCCAGGCTTTCAGGTAGGCGCTGGGCAGCGGCCTCCTGCCACCTTCTGGGAATAGAACATGGCGCCTGCGCTCCTCTCCGCCAACCAACACCCTCAGGTCACCGTCGCTGAAGCGCTGCGCTCACTCCCTGGCCTTCTCCATAGCCCTGGGCGTTGTGCAGATGAAGCAGAAGTGGTCAGGCCTAGGTTGAGGGCTGCAGTGTGCAGGGCGTGGCAGGCAAACAAATCCACCCGCCCCCTTTAAGAGTTGACCGGCGCCAGAGTGTCTGCCGTCAATCAACAACTTGCCGCACCTGCGCTGCACCCGGCCTCGGGGGTATCGCTCAGCACCGCCGGCTTAGCGCCTAAAGATAGTCGTGCATCGCCTGTTTTAGCGCAGCAGCAACCTCTTGGGGCGATGCGACTGAATATCAGCGAAGGTGGCGCGACTTTGCGCCGGGCGCAAACTTTAGCGGCCGCCCGACTTTAGCGCCCCAAACGTGGCTATACTGAATTTCTAGGCCACTGAGCGAGAGACAGAGAGAGACACAGAGACACTGAGCGAGAGACAGAGAGAGACACAGAGACACTGAGCGAGAGACAGAGAGAGACACAGAGACACTGAGCGAGAGACAGAGAGAGACACAGAGACACTGAGCGAGAGACAGAGAGAGACACAGAGACACTGAGCGAGAGACAGAGAGAGAGACACAGAGACACTTAGCGAGAGACAGAGAAAGACACAGAGACAGTGAGCGAGAGACAGAGAGGGGCACAGAGACACTGAGCGAGAGACAGAGAGAGACACAGAGACACTGAGCGAGAGACAGAGAGAGACACAGAGACATTCGGTGAGAGACAGAGAGAGACACAGAGAAACTGAGCGAGAGACAGAGAGAGACATAGAGACACTGAGCAAGAGACAGAGAGGGACACAGAGACACTGAGCGAGAGCCAGAGAGAGACGCAGAGACACTGAGCGAGAGACAGTGAGAGACACAGAGACACTGAGCGAGAGTCAGAGAGAGACACAGAGCGAGAGACAGAGAGAGACACAGAGACACTGAGCGAGAGACAGAGAGAGACACAGAGACACAGAGCGAGAGACAGAGAGACACAGAGACACTGAGCGATAGACAGTCAGAGACACAGAGGCACTGAGCGACAGACAAAGAGAGACACAGAGACACTGAGCGAGAGACAGAGAGAGACACAGAGACAGTGAGCAAGAGACAGACAGGGACACAGAGACACTGAGTGAGAGACAGAGAGAGACACAGAGACACTGAGCGAGAGACAGAGCGAGACACAGAGACAGTAAGCACGAGACAGAAAGGGACACAGAGACACTGAGCGAGAGACAGAGAGAGACACAGAGACAGTGAGCGAGAGACAGAGAGAGACACAGAGACACTGAGCGAGACACAGAGAGAGACACAGAGACAGTGAGCGAGAGTCAGAGAGAGACACAGAGACACTGAGCGAGAGACAGAGAGAGACACAGAGACACTGAGCGAGAGACAGAGTGAGACACAGAGACACTGAGCAAGAGACAGAGAGAGACACAGAGACACTGAGCGAGAGACAGAGAGAGACACAGGGACACTGAGCGAGAGACAGAGAGAGACACAGAGACAGTGAGCAAGAGACAGAGAGGGACACAGAGACACTGAGCGAGAGACAAAGAGAGACACAGAGACACTGAGCGAGAGACAGAGAGAGACACAGAGACAGTGAGCAAGAGACAGACAGGGACACAGAGACGCTGAGCGAGAGACAGAGAGAGACACAGAGACACTGAGTGAGAGAGACAGAGAGACACAGAGACACTGAGTGAGAGACAGAGAGAGACACAGAGACACTGAGTGAGAGACAGAGAGAGACACAGAGACACTGAGCGAGAGACAGAGAGACACAGAGACAATGAGCGAGAGACAGAGAGAAACAGAAACTGAGCGAGAGTGAGAGGGAGACACAGAGACACTGAGCGATAAACAGAGCGACGCAGAGAAAATGAGCGAGAGACAGACAGAGACATAGAGACACTGAGTGAGAGACAGAGAGAGACACAGAGACAGTGAGCGAGAGACAGAGAGAGACACAGAGACACTGAGCGAGAGACAGAGAGAGACACAGAGACACTGAGTGAGAGACAGAGAGAGACACAGAGACACTGAGCAACCGAGGCAGAAAAACCGAGCGAGAGACAGAGAGAGACAGAGAGAGACACAGAGACACTGAGTGAGAGACAGAGAGAGACACAGAGACACTGAGCGAGAGACAGAGAGACACAGAGACAATGAGCGAGAGACAGAGAGAAACAGAAACTGAGCGAGAGAGAGAGGGAGACACAGAGACACTGAGCGATAAACAGAGCGACGCAGAGAAAATGAGCGAGAGACAGACAGAGACATAGAGACACTGAGTGAGAGACAGAGAGACACACAGAGACACTGAGTGAGAGACAGACAGAGACACAGAGACACTGAGTGAGAGACAGAGAGAGACACAGAGACACTGAGTGAGAGACAGAGAGAGACACAGAGACACTGAGCAACCGAGGCAGAAAAACCGAGCGAGAGACAGAGAGAGACAGAGAGAGACACAGAGACACTGAGTGAGAGACAGAGAGAGACAGAGAGACACTGAGCGAGAGACAGAGAGAGACACAGAGACACTGAGCGAGAGACAGATTTTGACACAGAGACACTGAGCGAGAGACAGAGACACTGAGCGAGGGACAGAGAGAGACACAGAGACACTGAGCGAGAGACAGAGACACAGAGACACTGAGCGAGAGACAGAGAGAGACACAGAGACAGTGAGCGAGAGACAGAGAGAGACAAAGAGACACTGAGTGAGAGACAGAGAGAAACAGAGACACTGAGCAAGAGACAGAGACACAGAGACACTGAGCGAGAGACAGAGAGAGACACAGAGACACTGAGCGAGAGACAGATTTTGACACAGAGACACTGAGCGAGAGACAAGAGACACTGAGCGAGGGACAGAGAGAGACACAGAGACACTGAGTGAGAGACAGAGAGAGACACAGGGACACAGAGTGAGAGACAGAGAGAGACAGAGCCACTGAGCGAGAGACAGAGAGAGACACAGAGACACTGAGTGAGAGACAGAGAGAGACACAGAGACACTGAGCGAGAGACAGAGAGAGACACAGAGACACTGAGCGAGAGACAGAGAGACACAGAGACACTGAGCGAGAGACAGAGAGAGACACAGAGACACTGAGCGAGAGACAGAGAGAGACACAGAGACGCTGAGCGAGAGACAGAGAGAGACACAGAGACACTGAGCGAGAGACAGAGAGACACAGAGACACTTAGTGAGAGACAGAGAGAGACACAGAGATGCTGAGCGAGAGACAGAGAGAGACACAGAGACACTGAGCGAGAGACAGAGAGAGACACAGAGACACTGAGTGAGAGACAGAGAGAGACACTGAGACACTGAGCGAGATACAGAGAGAGACACAGAGACACTGAGCGAGATACAGAGAGAGAAACAGACACTGAGCGAGAGAGAGAGAGCGACACAGAGACACTGAGTGAGAGACAGACAGAGACACAGAGACACTGAGTGAGAGACAGAGAGAGACACAGAGACACTGAGTGAGAGACAGAGAGAGACACAGAGACACTGAGCAACCGAGGCAGAAAAACCGAGCGAGAGACAGAGAGAGACAGAGAGAGACACAGAGACACTGAGTGAGAGACAGAGAGAGACAGAGAGACACTGAGCGAGAGACAGAGAGAGACACAGAGACACTGAGCGAGAGACAGATTTTGACACAGAGACACTGAGCGAGAGACAGAGACACTGAGCGAGGGACAGAGAGAGACACAGAGACACTGAGCGAGAGACAGAGACACAGAGACACTGAGCGAGAGACAGAGAGAGACACAGAGACAGTGAGCGAGAGACAGAGAGAGACAAAGAGACACTGAGCGAGAGACAGAGAGAAACAGAGACACTGAGCAAGAGACAGAGACACAGAGACACTGAGCGAGAGACAGAGAGAGACACAGAGACACTGAGCGAGAGACAGATTTTGACACAGAGACACTGAGCGAGAGACAGAGACACTGAGCGAGGGACAGAGAGAGACACAGAGACACTGAGTGAGAGACAGAGAGAGACACAGAGACACAGAGCGAGAGACAGAGAGACACAGAGACACTGAGCGATAGACAGTCAGAGACACAGAGGCACTGAGCGACAGACAAAGAGAGACACAGAGACACTGAGCGAGAGACAGAGAGAGACACAGAGACAGTGAGCAAGAGACAGACAGGGACACAGAGACACTGAGCGAGAGACAGAGATAGACACAGAGACAGTGAGCGAGAGACAGAGAGAGACACAGAGACACTGAGCGAGACACAGAGAGAGACACAGAGACAGTGAGCGAGAGTCAGAGAGAGACACAGAGACACTGAGCGAGAGACAGAGAGAGACACAGAGACACTGAGCGAGAGACAGAGTGAGACACAGAGACACTGAGCAAGAGGCAGAGAGAGAGTTTGGCCAGACCCCTCTATATGTCACACCAGCCATCGCAAACCGAAACAACCTCGATTGTGAAATAAATAAAAGCGGTAGGGAGGTAGTGCAACTCTGCCGAGCCTTAGGCCTGTACATAGTTAACGGTAGGTTCAGAGGGGACTCCTTAGGGAGACTCACATATTCCTCAACTCTTGGGTCTAGTGTGGTGGATTATACAATCACTGACCTGGACCCCTGCGATATCAACGCATTCACTGTCAGGCAGCAATCCCCCCTCTCAGACCATAACCAAATAAATGTGTACCTTAAACTTTCTGCCCAAACTACAGACACAAAAAAGGAACCCAGTAAGCTACATAAAATAAACCAGACATACAGATGGGCCCCAGACAGTGGAGATAAATTCATCACAGCACTAAATTCACCTGATCTCACAAGTAAAATTTCAAAATTTAAAGAAAATCTATATGAGATCACCAGAGATGGGGTAAACATGGCCATAGAGGATATAAATATGATCTTTCATGAGGCAGCTGTAAAAGCCGACCTCGTGAAACAGAAGAGGAAGAGTCACAAAAGACAAAATAAAAATAAGAAATGGTTTGACCACGAATGCAAAAATGCCAGAAAAGACCTGAGAAAAATATCAAACCAAAAGCATCGCCAACCAAACAATCCGGACCTACGTACTAGATACAATGAAACCCTCAAAAGATATAAACACACCATTAGGAACAAAACACAAAACTATACCCACAAAATACTAGAAGAAATTGAAAACTCCACCAACCCAAAACAATTCTGGGAAATGTGGAATAACCTGAGTACAACACAATTGCAAGCATTACCAATCCAAGATGGCGACATCTGGAGAACACATTTTGAAAACCTCTACAAAGACATCCCAATAAACGAAACAAACCCAAGTCAACATCAGGTCACAGAAAAACTCCACACATTAGAAGCAACAATCAAAGACAACCAAAACCCTCTAGACTCCCCAATCACATGGAAAGAAATGGCCACAAAAACAAAATCTCTCCACCTAAAGAAAGCCTGTGGCCCAGACAACATCAAAAATGAAATGCTCAAGTTCAGCAATATGGAGATGCAGGGTGCGGTACTCAAATTATTCAACATCATATTACGTTCAGGCTGTTTTCCCGATATCTGGTGCCAAGGACTAATCTCCCCCATACATAAAAGCGGAAACAAATCAGACCCAAATAACTACCGCGGCATCTGTGTCAACAGTTGTCTAGGGAAGTTATTCTGCAGTATTCTAAATAGTAGATTACTTGATTTTCTTAACAAACATAATATCCTCAGAAAAAACCAAATAGGCTTTCTTCCAAAACACCGCACCGCCGACCATATCTATACCCTTCACACCCTCATTGAAAAACATATACACCAAACAAAAAATGGGAAAATATTCGCCTGTTTCATCGACTTCAAGAAAGCCTTTGACTCTATATGGCACGAAGGGCTCTATTATAAACTTCTTCAATGTGGAATAGGGGGCAAAGCCTATGACCTTATTAAATCAATGTATCTGAAAAACAAATGCGGGGTCAAAATTGGAGACAAACGCACCGATTTCTTCACCCAGAGAAGAGGCGTCCGGCAGGGCTGCAATTTGAGCCCGACCCTGTTCAACATATACATAAATGAATTAGCAGACATGCTGGAGCAAAGCGAGTCACCAGGTCTCCGTCTCCTGGATGGAGAAGTGAAGTCTCTGTTCTATGCGGACGACCTGGTTCTGCTGTCTCCCACAGAACAGGGATTACAGCAACAACTAGACCTACTCGACAAATACTGCCAAAATTGGGCTCTAACAGTAAATCTAAAGAAAACCAACATCATGATTTTTCAAAAAAGGCCCAGATGTCAGGAAAACAAATACCAGTTTACCCTCAGTGATATCACTATAGGACACACTATGAGCTACACCTACCTTGGTCTAACTATTACAGCATCAGGGAGCTTCAGCATAGCAGTGAATGCACTAAAAGAAAAAGCCCGAAGAGCCCTATATGCAATAAAAAGAAAATTCTACAACATCCAAATCCCAATCAAAATCTGGCTCAAAATATTTGACAGCATAATCCTGCCCATTGCACTGTACGGTAGTGAAGTATGGGGCCCGCTAAATCACCAAAGCTACACTAAATGGGAAAAACACACAATAGAAGCCCTACATGCAGAATTCTGCCGAAGCATCCTTCGCACCCAAAGGAAAACGCCAACAAATGCATGCAGAGCCGAACTAGGCAGATACCCACTGATAATAAACATCCAAAAACGAGCACTAAACTTCCTAAATCACCTCAAATCTAGCTCCCCAGACACCCTTCATTTCAAAGCCTTTCAGACCCAAGAGCTAAACCCAGAAAAGAGTCCCCTGAGTCAGCTGCTACGGAAACTAAGTACTCAGCCGGACCCTGACCAGCCCCAGACCAACACAGCCGTCCAAACACCAATCCGAGTGAACCAAATCATTAAAAAATGCAAAGAAACCTACCTGGAACATTGGAACAAAATAACCGAAAGCCAAAGCAGATTAGAATGTTACCGGGCCCTAAAAAGAGAATATAAACTGGCAGACTACCTCACGACCATCAGAGACACAAAACAGAGACAGACCCTCACCAGGTACAGACTAAGCGACCACAAACTGGAAATTGAAAAAGGCAGATACAAGAAATCCTGGCAGCCTAGAGAGAATAGAATATGCGATCAATGTCTGGCTGGCGAGGTTGAAACAGAAATGCATTTCCTCCTAAAATGCGAAAAATTCAACACATCAAGAAACATATTATTCAACAAGCTAAGCCAAACAACCCCAGATTTCAAGGAATTGGATGATCTGTCAAAATTGAGATTAGTCCTAGGAGAAGGAGACAGACCATACCTTGGGGCCAAATATGTAACAACATGTCACAACCTGAGGACTGTTTAAAATTAAGACTGTTTAAAATTAATATTGAACGTACCAAATGAAGTACAAAGACTGTTTAAAATTAATATTGTTTAAAAGTAATATTGTATGTACCCAACAAATGTCAAATCGATTGACACCTACAGAATGTTGGAAAACTGTACCTTTTTGCTATGTAAGCTTTGGCAATATGGTTCTCTGTAAACTTTCATGCCAATAAAGCATTTTAATTGGAATTGGAATTGGAGAGACACAGAGACACTGAGCGAGAGACAGAGAGAGACACAGGGACACTGAGCGAGAGACAGAGAGAGACACAGAGACAGTGAGCAAGAGACAGAGAGGGACACAGAGACACTGAGCGAGAGACAAAGAGAGACACAGAGACACTGAGCGAGAGACAGAGAGAGAGACAGAGACAGTGAGCAAGAGACAGACAGGGACACAGAGACGCTGAGCGAGAGACAGAGAGAGACACAGAGACACTGAGTGAGAGAGACAGAGAGACACAGAGACACTGAGTGAGAGACAGAGAGAGACACAGAGACACTGAGTGAGAGACAGAGAGAGACACAGAGACACTGAGCGAGAGACAGAGAGACACAGAGACAATGAGCGAGAGACAGAGAGAAACAGAAACTGAGCGAGAGTGAGAGGGAGACACAGTGACACTGAGCGATAAACAGAGCGACGCAGAGAAAATGAGCGAGAGACAGACAGAGACATAGAGACACTGAGTGAGAGACAGAGAGAGACACAGAGACAGTGAGCGAGAGACAGAGAGAGACACAGAGACACTGAGCGAGAGACAGAGTGAGACACAGAGACACTGAGTGAGAGACAGAGAGAGACACAGAGACACTGAGCAACCGAGGCAGAAAAACCGAGCGAGAGACAGAGAGAGACAGAGAGAGACACAGAGACACTGAGTGAGAGACAGAGAGAGACACAGAGACACTGAGCGAGAGACAGAGAGACACAGAGACAATGAGCGAGAGACAGAGAGAAACAGAAACTGAGCGAGAGAGAGAGGGAGACACAGAGACACAGAGCGATAAACAGAGCGACGCAGAGAAAATGAGCGAGAGACAGACAGAGACATAGAGACACTGAGTGAGAGACAGAGAGGCACAGAGACACTGAGTGAGAGACAGACAGAGACACAGAGACACTGAGTGAGAGACAGTGTTCTATGCGGACGACCTGGTTCTGCTGTCTCCCACAGAACAGGGATTACAGCAACAACTAGATCTACTCGACAAATACTGCCAAAATTGGGCTCTAACAGTAAATCTAAAGAAAACCAACATCATGATTTTTCAGAAAAGACCCAGATGTCAGGAAAACAAATACCAGTTTACCCTCAGTGATACCACTATAGGACACACTATGAGCTACACCTACCTTGGTCTAACTATTACAGCATCAGGGAGCTTCAGCATAGCAGTGAATGCACTAAAAGAAAAAGCCCGAAGAGCCCTATATGCAATAAAAAGAAAATTCTACAACATCCAAATCCCAATCAAAATCTGGCTCAAAATTTTTGACAGCATAATCCTGCCCATTGCACTGTACGGTAGTGAAGTATGGGGCCCGCTAAATCACCAAAGCTACACTAAATGGGAAAAACACACAATAGAAGCCCTACATGCAGAATTCTGCCGAAGCATCCTTCGCACCCAAAGAAAAACGCCAACAAATGCATGCAGAGCCGAACTAGGCAGATACCCACTGATAATAAACATCCAAAAACGAGCACTAAACTTCCTAAATCACCTCAAATCTAGCTCCCCAGACACCCTTCATTTCAAAGCCTTTCAGACCCAAGAGCTAAACCCAGAAAAGAGTCCCCTGAGTCAGCTGCTACTGAAACTAAGTACTCAGCCGGACCCTGACCAGCCCCAGACCAACACAGCCGTCCAAACACCAATCCGAGTGAACCAAATCATTAAACAATGCAAAGAAACCTACCTGGAACATTGGAACAAAATAACCGAAAACCAAAGCAGATTAGAATGTTACCGGGCCCTAAAAAGAGAATATAAACTGGCAGACTACCTCACGACCATCAGAGACACAAAACAGAGACAGACCCTCACCAGGTACAGACTAAGCGACCACCAACTGGAAATTGAAAAAGGCAGATACAAGAAATCCTGGCAGCCTAGAGAGAATAGAATATGCGATCAATGTCTGGCTGGCGAGGTTGAAACAGAAATGCATTTCCTCCTAAAATGCGAAAAATTCAACACATCAAGAAACATATTATTCAACAAGCTAAGCCAAACAACCCCAGATTTCAAGGAATTGGATGATCTGTCAAAATTGAGATTAGTCCTAGGAGAAGGAGACAGACCATACCTTGGGGCTAAATATGTAACAACATGTCACAACCTGAGGACTGTTTAAAAGTAAGACTGTTTAAAATTAATATTGAACGTACCAAATGAAGTAGAAAGACTGTTTAAAATTAATATTGTTTAAAAGTAATATTGTATATACCCAACAAATGTCAAATCGATTGACACCTACAGAATGTTGGAAAACTGTACCTTTTTGCTATGTAAGCTTTGGCAATATGGTTCTCTGTAAACTTTCATGCCAATAAAGCATTTGAACTGAACTGAACTGAACTGACAGAGAGAGACACAGAGACACTGAGTGAGAGACAGAGAGAGACACAGAGACACTGAGCAACCGAGGCAGAAAAACCGAGCGAGAGACAGAGAGAGACAGAGAGAGACACAGAGACACTGAGTGAGAGACAGAGAGAGACAGAGAGACACTGAGCGAGAGACAGAGAGAGACACAGAGACACTGAGCGAGAGACAGATTTTGACACAGAGACACTGAGCGAGAGACAGAGACACTGAGCGAGGGACAGAGAGAGACACAGAGACACTGAGCGAGAGACAGAGACACAGAGACACTGAGCGAGAGACAGAGAGAGACACAGAGACAGTGAGCGAGAGACAGAGAGAGACAAAGAGACACTGAGCGAGAGACAGAGAGAAACAGAGACTCTGAGCAAGAGACAGAGACACAGAGACACTGAGCGAGAGACAAAGAGAGACACAGAGACACTGAGCGAGAGACAGATTTTGACACAGAGACACTGAGCGAGAGACAGAGACACTGAGCGAGGGACAGAGAGAGACACAGAGACACTGAGTGAGAGACAGAGAGAGACACAGGGACACTGAGTGAGAGACAGAGAGAGACAGAGCCACTGAGCGAGAGACAGAGAGAGACACAGAGAGACTGAGTGAGAGACAGAGAGAGACACAGAGACACTGAGCGAGAGACAGAGAGAGACACAGAGACACTGAGCGAGAGACAGAGAGACACAGAGACACTGAGCGAGAGACAGAGAGAGACACAGAGACGCTGAGCGAGAGACAGAGAGAGACACAGAGACACTGAGCGAGAGACAGAGAGACACAGAGACACTGAGCGATAGACAGTCAGAGACACAGAGGCACTGAGCGACAGACAAAGAGAGACACAGAGACACTGAGCAAGAGACAGAGAGAGACACAGAGACAGTGAGCAAGAGACAGACAGGGACACAGAGACACTGAGTGAGAGACAGAGAGAGACACAGAGACCCTGAGCGAGAGACAGAGCGAGACACAGAGACAGTGAGCACGAGACAGAGAGGGACACAGAGACACTGAGCGAGAGACAGAGAGAGACACAGAGACAGTGAGCAAGAGACAGAGAGAGACACAGAGACACTGAGCGAGACACAGAGAGAGACACAGAGACAGTGAGCGAGAGTCAGAGAGAGACACAGAGACACTGAGCGAGAGACAGAGAGAGGCACAGAGACACTGAGCGAGAGACAGAGTGAGACACAGAGACACTGAGCAAGAGACAGAGAGAGACACAGAGACACTGAGCGAGAGACAGATTTTGACACAGAGACACTGAGCGAGAGACAGAGACACTGAGCGAGGGACAGAGAGAGACACAGAGACACTGAGTGAGAGACAGAGAGAGACACAGGGACACTGAGTGAGAGACAGAGAGAGACAGAGCCACTGAGCGAGAGACAGAGAGAGACACAGAGACACTGAGTGAGAGACAGAGAGAGACACAGAGACACTGAGCGAGAGACAGAGAGAGACACAGAGACAGTGAGCGAGAGACAGAGAGACACAGAGACACTGAGCGAGAGACAGAGAGAGACACAGAGACACTGAGCGAGAGACAGAGAGAGACACAGAGACGCTGAGCGAGAGACAGAGAGAGACACAGAGACACTGAGCGAGAGACAGAGAGACACAGAGACACTTAGTGAGAGACAGAGAGAGACACAGAGACGCTGAGCGAGAGACAGAGAGAGACACAGACACACCGAGCGAGAGACAGAGAGAGACACAGAGACACTGAGTGAGAGACAGAGAGAGACACTGAGACACTGAGCGAGATACAGAGAGAGACACAGAGACACTGAGCGAGATACAGAGAGAGAAACAGACACTGAGCGAGAGAGAGAGAGTGACACAGAGACACTGAGTGAGAGACAGACAGAGACACAGAGACACTGAGTGAGAGACAGAGAGAGACACAGAGACACTGAGTGAGAGACAGAGAGAGACACAGAGACACTGAGCAACCGAGGCAGAAAAACCGAGCGAGAGACAGAGAGAGACAGAGAGAGACACAGAGACACTGAGTGAGAGACAGAGAGAGACAGAGAGACACTGAGCGAGAGACAGAGAGAGACACAGAGACACTGAGCGAGAGACAGATTTTGACACAGAGACACTGAGCGAGAGACAGAGACACTGAGCGAGGGACAGAGAGAGACACAGAGACACTGAGCGAGAGACAGAGACACAGAGACACTGAGCGAGAGACAGAGAGAGACACAGAGACAGTGAGCGAGAGACAGAGAGAGACAAAGAGACACTGAGCGAGAGACAGAGAGAAACAGAGACACTGAGCAAGAGACAGAGACACAGAGACACTGAGCGAGAGACAGAGAGAGACACAGAGACACTGAGCGAGAGACAGATTTTGACACAGAGACACTGAGCGAGAGACAGAGACACTGAGCGAGGGACAGAGAGAGACACAGAGACACTGAGTGAGAGACAGAGAGAGACACAGGGACACTGAGTGAGAGACAGAGAGAGACAGAGCCACTGAGCGAGAGACAGAGAGAGACACAGAGACACAGGGTGAGAGACAGAGAGAGACACAGAGACACTGAGCGAGAGACAGAGAGAGACACAGAGACACTGAGCGAGAGACAGAGAGACACAGAGACACTGAGCGAGAGACAGAGAGTGACACAGAGACACTGAGCGAGAGACAGAGAGAGACACAGAGACGCTGAGCGAGAGACAGAGAGAGACACAGAGACACTGAGCGAGAGACAGAGAGACACAGAGACACTGAGCGATAGACAGTCAGAGACACAGAGGCACTGAGCGACAGACAAAGAGAGACACAGAGACACTGAGCGAGAGACAGAGAGAGACACAGAGACAGTGAGCAAGAGACAGACAGGGACACAGAGACACTGAGTGAGAGACAGAGAGAGACACAGAGACACTGAGCGAGAGACAGAGCGAGACACAGAGACAGTGAGCACGAGACAGAGAGGGACACAGAGACACTGAGCGAGAGACAGAGAGAGACACAGAGACAGTGAGCAAGAGACAGAGAGAGACACAGAGACACTGGCTCAAAATCTGGCTCAAAATTTTTGACAGCATAATCCTGCCCATTGCACTGTACGGTAGTGAAGTATGGGGCCCGCTAAATCACCAAAGCTACACTAAATGGGAAAAACACACAATAGAAGCCCTACATGCAGAATTCTGCCGAAGCATCCTTCGCACCCAAAGAAAAACGCCAACAAATGCATGCAGAGCCGAACTAGGCAGATACCCACTGATAATAAACATCCAAAAACGAGCACTAAACTTCCTAAATCACCTCAAATCTAGCTCCCCAGACACCCTTCATTTCAAAGCCTTTCAGACCCAAGAGCTAAACCCAGAAAAGAGTCCCCTGAGTCAGCTGCTACTGAAACTAAGTACTCAGCCGGACCCTGACCAGCCCCAGACCAACACAGCCGTCCAAACACCAATCCGAGTGAACCAAATCATTAAAAAATGCAAAGAAACCTACCTGGAACATTGGAACAAAATAACCGAAAGCCAAAGCAGATTAGAATGTTACCGGGCCCTAAAAAGAGAATATAAACTGGCAGACTACCTCACGACCATCAGAGACACAAAACAGAGACAGACCCTCACCAGGTACAGACTAAGCGACCACCAACTGGAAATTGAAAAAGGCAGATACAAGAAATCCTGGCAGCCTAGAGAGAATAGAATATGCGATCAATGTCTGGCTGGCGAGGTTGAAACAGAAATGCATTTCCTCCTAAAATGCGAAAAATTCAACACATCAAGAAACATATTATTCAACAAGCTAAGCCAAACAACCCCAGATTTCAAGGAATTGGATGATCTGTCAAAATTGAGATTAGTCCTAGGAGAAGGAGACAGACCATACCTTGGGGATAAATATGTAACAACATGTCACAACCTGAGGACAGTTTAAAAGTAAGACTGTTTAAAATTAATATTGAACGTACCAAATGAAGTAGAAAGACTGTTTAAAATTAATATTGTTTAAAAGTAATATTGTATATACCCAACAAATGTCAAATCGATTGACACCTACAGAATGTTGGAAAACTGTACCTTTTTGCAATGTAAGCTTTGGCAATATGGTTCTCTGTAAACTTTCATGCCAATAAAGCATTTGAATTGAATTGAATTGAATTGAGAGACACAGAGACAGTGAGCAAGAGACAGAGAGGGACACAGAGACACTGAGCGAGAGACAAAGAGAGACACAGAGACACTGAGCGAGAGACAGAGAGAGACACAGAGACAGTGAGCAAGAGACAGACAGGGACACAGAGACGCTGAGCGAGAGACAGAGAGAGACACAGAGACACTGAGTGAGAGAGACAGAGAGACACAGAGACACTGAGTGAGAGACAGAGAGAGACACAGAGACACTGAGTGAGAGACAGAGAGAGACACAGAGACACTGAGCGAGAGACAGAGAGACACAGAGACAATGAGCGAGAGACAGAGAGAAACAGAAACTGAGCGAGAGAGAGAGGGAGACACAGAGACACTGAGCGATAAACAGAGCGACGCAGAGAAAATGAGCGAGAGACAGACAGAGACATAGAGACACTGAGTGAGAGACAGAGAGACACAGAGACACTGAGTGAGAGACAGACAGAGACACAGAGACACTGAGTGAGAGACAGAGAGAGACACAGAGACACTGAGTGAGAGACAGAGAGAGACACAGAGACACTGAGCAACCGAGGCAGAAAAACCGAGCGAGAGACAGAGAGAGACAGAGAGAGACACAGAGACACTGAGTGAGAGACAGAGAGAGACAGAGAGACACTGAGCGAGAGACAGAGAGAGACACAGAGACACTGAGCGAGAGACAGATTTTGACACAGAGACACTGAGCGAGAGACAGAGACACTGAGCGAGGGACAGAGAGAGACACAGAGACACTGAGCGAGAGACAGAGACACAGAGACACTGAGCGAGAGACAGAGAGAGACACAGAGACAGTGAGCGAGAGACAGAGAGAGACAAAGAGACACTGAGCGAGAGACAGAGAGACAAAGAGACACTGAGCAAGAGACAGAGACACAGAGACACTGAGCGAGAGACAGAGAGAGACACAGAGACACTGAGCGAGAGACAGATTTTGACACAGAGACACTGAGCGAGAGACAGAGACACTGAGCGAGGGACAGAGAGAGACACAGAGACACTGAGTGAGAGACAGAGAGAGACACAGGGACACTGAGTGAGAGACAGAGAGAGACAGAGCCACTGAGCGAGAGACAGAGAGAGACACAGAGACACTGAGTGAGAGACAGAGAGAGACACAGAGACACTGAGTGAGAGACAGAGAGAGACACAGAGACACTGAGCGAGAGACAGAGAGACACAGAGACACTGAGCGAGAGACAGAGAGAGACACAGAGACACTGAGCGAGAGACAGAGAGAGACACAGAGACGCTGAGCGAGAGACAGAGAGAGACACAGAGACACTGAGCGAGAGACAGAGAGACACAGAGACACTTAGTGAGAGACAGAGAGAGACACAGAGACGCTGAGCGAGAGACAGAGAGAGACACAGAGACACTGAGCGAGAGACAGAGAGAGACACAGAGACACTGAGCGAGATACAGAGAGAGAAACAGACACTGAGCGAGAGAGAGAGAGAGACACAGAGACACTGAGTGAGAGACAGAGAGAGACACAGAGACACTGAGCGAGACACAGAGAGAGACACAGAGACACTGAGCGAGATAGAGAGAGAGAAACAGACACTGAGCGAGAGAGAGAGAGAGACATATTATTCAACAAGCTAAGCCAAACAACCCCAGATTTCAAGGAATTGGATGATCTGTCAAAATTGAGATTAGTCCTAGGAGAAGGAGACAGACCATACCTTGGGGCTAAATATGTAACAACATGTCACAACCTGAGGACTGTTTAAAAGTAAGACTGTTTAAAATTAATATTGAACGTACCAAATGAAGTAGAAAGACTGTTTAAAATTAATATTGTTTAAAAGTAATATTGTATATACCCAACAAATGTCAAATCGATTGACACCTACAGAATGTTGGAAAACTGTACCTTTTTGCTATGTAAGCTTTGGCAATATGGTTCTCTGTAAACTTTCATGCCAATAAAGCATTTGAACTGAACTGAACTGAACTGAACTGAACTGATTACTTGATTTTCTTAACAAACATAATATCCTCAGAAAAAACCAAATAGGCTTTCTTCCAAAACACCGCACCGCCGACCATATCTATACCCTTCACACCCTCATTGAAAAACATAAACACCAAACAAAAAATGGGAAAATATTCGCCTGTTTCATCGACTTCAAGAAAGCCTTTGACTCTATATGGCACGAAGGGCTCTATTATAAACTTCTTCAGTGTGGAATAGGGGGCAAAGTCTATGACCTTATTAAATCAATGTATCTGAAAAACAAATGCGGGGTCAAAATTGGAGACAAACGCACCGATTTCTTCACCCAGAGAAGAGGCGTCTGGCAGGGCTGCAATTTGAGCCCGACCCTGTTCAACATATACATAAATGAATTAGCAGACATGCTGGAGCAAAGCGAGTCACCAGGTCTCCGTCTCCTGGATGGAGAAGTGAAGTCCCTGTTCTATGCGGATGACCTGGTTCTGCTGTCTCCCACAGAACAGGGATTACAGCAACAACTAGACCTACTCGACAAATACTGCCAAAATTGGGCTCTAACAGTAAATCTAAAGAAAACCAACATCATGATTTTTCAGAAAAGACCCAGATGTCAGGAAAACAAATACCAGTTTACCCTCAGTGATACCACTATAGGACACACTATGAGCTACACCTACCTTGGTCTAACTATTACAGCATCAGGGAGCTTCAGCATAGCAGTGAATGCACTAAAAGAAAAAGACCGAAGAGCCCTATATGCAATAAAAAGAAAATTCTACAACATCCAAATCCCAATCAAAATCTGGCTCAAAATTTTTGACAGCATAATCCTGCCCATTGCACTGTACGGTAGTGAAGTATGGGGCCCGCTAAATCACCAAAGCTACACTAAATGGGAAAAACACACAATAGAAGCCCTACATGCAGAATTCTGCCGAAGCATCCTTCGCACCCAAAGAAAAACGCCAACAAATGCATGCAGAGCCGAACGAGGCAGATACCCACTGATAATAAACATCCAAAAACGAGCACTAAACTTCCTAAATCACCTCAAATCTAGCTCCCCAGACACCCTTCATTTCAAAGCCTTTCAGACCCAAGAGCTAAACCCAGAAAAGAGTCCCCTGAGTCAGCTGCTACTGAAACTAAGTACTCAGCCGGACCCTGACCAGCCCCAGACCAACACAGCCGTCCAAACACCAATCCGAGTGAACCAAATCATTAAAAAATGCAAAGAAACCTACCTGGAACATTGGAACAAAATAACCGAAAGCCAAAGCAGATTAGAATGTTACCGGGCCCTAAAAAGAGAATATAAACTGGCAGACTACCTCACGACCATCAGAGACACAAAACAGAGACAGACCCTCACCAGGTACAGACTAAGCGACCACCAACTGGAAATTGAAAAAGGCAGATACAAGAAATCCTGGCAACCTAGAGAGAATAGAATATGCGATCAATGTCTGGCTGGCGAGGTTGAAACAGAAATGCATTTCCTCCTAAAATGCGAAAAATTCAACACATCAAGAAACATATTATTCAACAAGCTAAGCCAAACAACCCCAGATTTCAAGGAATTGGATGATCTGTCAAAATTGAGATTAGTCCTAGGAGAAGGAGACAGACCATACCTTGGGGCTAAATATGTAACAACATTTCACAACCTAAGGACTGTTTAAAAGTAAGACTGTTTAAAATTAATATTGAACGTACCAAATGAAGTAGAAAGACTGTTTAAAATTAATATTGTTTAAAAGTAATATTGTATATACCCAACAAATGTCAAATCGATTGACACCTACAGAATGTTGGAAAACTGTACCTTTTTGCTATGTAAGCTTTGGCAATATGGTTCTCTGTAAACTTTCATGCCAATAAAGCATTTGAACTGAACTGAACTGAACTGAACTGAGAGACACAGAGACACTGAGTGAGAGACAGAGAGAGACACAGAGACACTGAGCGAGAGACAGAGAGAGACACAGAGACACTGAGTGAGAGACAGAGAGAGACACAGAGAAGCTGAGCGAGAGACAGAGAGAGACACAGTGTCACTGAGCAAGAGACAGAGAGAGACACAGTGACACTGAGCGAGAGACACAGAGAGAAACAGAGACACTGAGCGAGAGACAGACACCGGGCCGGGACTGCACAGCCGATCCGAGAGGCTGGGACCAGGGCAGAAGCCCGGAGAGCGAGCAAGCCCGGGGCTTGAAACCCGAGAAACTCCGGGGTCGGAGAAACTCGGACAAACACCGGGCCGGGACAGCACAGCCGATCCGAGAGGCTGGGACCAGGGCAGAAGCCCGGAGAGCGAGCAAGCCCGGGGCCTGAAACCCGAGAAACTCCGGGGTTGGAGAAACTCGGACAAACACCGGGCCGGGACTGCACAGCCGAGCCGAGGGGCTGGGACCAGAGCAGAAACAGCCTGAGACCGACGCGAGGAGAGGAAAACTCCGGGTCCGGAGGAAAAAAGCTTTACCTAGATCTACCTAAATTTAATTAACCTAGAAAAAGAACAACAAACCCGCGAGAAAAAAGGAATAGAAACCCGAGAGAAACGATAAACAACCCGAACCAGGAACCTGTGAGAGAGAGAGAGAGAAACTTTTAAGAGCAGCTATATCAAAGATGAACCCCTGAAAAACTCTCAATTTTGGACCTAAAAGTGGGATAAGGTGGAACACGACACAAAAAAGAGAAAAAAAGTTATCTACCTGTGACAAAACAAACGACTACAATGAGCAGGGAAATGAAATATCCTGAGCAATGCACAAAAAATAAAGCAAAGGAAAAACACAAGGACATAACACTAAAAAGTAACCCAGAGGTCCTCTACGTTGACTATACCACACGCAAAGGGATTAAGACGAAGAACAACCTTATATTCTACACCGACTCCGTTCCCTCATGGAAGGAGACTTTACAAAAATACTACGCATACGTCTCCAGCGAAGGTATTGGCAGTGGAGGCAGACTGAAAATATGTAAAGATGGAAATCGAGATAAAGATGACCCCCTGCTAACCATAAGCTACTGCAACAAAAAAGGAAAGATCATGATACAGGGGAATGTAGAAAATCTGGACTCCTTCGAAAAGGAATTCCCCCAGTTGAAAACTAAGGCAGACACAAATAGGACCAATGGACAGGAGGCAAAAGAGAGTCGAACAGAGGATGATGAGAGCCAAGCGGAGGAAGAAGAAGAGAGTCCAGCAGAGACACACACCTCCCTGACCATCTCCACCCCTCCCACACCTCTCAACGCAAACAAACTGCTGAAAGAGAGTTTGTCCAAACTAGAACTCGAATTCAACGAATACAGAGAAACACAGGCCAAGAACTGGACGGAGGAACTCAAACAGCTGAAAACGGAAAACGAGTCCACCATCCACAAGCTGAGAAAGACCGTAGAGGAACAAAGAAATAAGATCAAAGAACTCCATACCCAGCTAAACAAAACGATGGAGGCCGTAGAAAGGCTCAGCAGGCAACACAAACCTCTTAAGGTCCAAAAAACAACACACACAAGGACACAGAACCCGTCGGATGCCACCCCACACGAGGACACACCGAAAGCCACAAACCCCGCTCCTGCCACACAGCTTATCCCAGAAACCCAGCCAACAACCAGCCCTCAGTCGAGTCCTGCCCAGACTACCGCTACCCAGTCCTCACACACAGAGACACAGAACCCGTCAGATGCCCCCCCACACGAGGACACACCGAAAGCCTCAAACCCTGCTCCTGCCACACAACATATCCCAGAAACCCAGCCAACAACCAGCCATCAGTCGAGTCCTGCCCAGACTACTGCTACCCAGTCTGAAAAACCAGCCCCTCAGGCGGTCCTGCTGACCGACTCCAACGGAAAGTTTCTGGACCCCCAGAGGCTGTTCCCAGGTCATCAAGTCCTGAAAAAATGGTGCAGCAACACAGGCCATGCAATGAAGATCCTGAACAAAGAATCCCTCGGAAGCCCCAAATGGCTTGTGATCCACACAGGCACAAACGACCTACGCACCCTACAGGAAGGCACTGCTAGGGCGGTGAGCA
Source organism: Somniosus microcephalus (assembly GCF_052327205.1). Taxonomy (NCBI): domain Eukaryota; kingdom Metazoa; phylum Chordata; class Chondrichthyes; order Squaliformes; family Somniosidae; genus Somniosus; species Somniosus microcephalus. Next base: position 27,621,225 of record NW_028225180.1, on the reverse strand, counting down.
GGATGGCGGAAAAGGCCAGCAAGGAATTCCCCGAGGCGCGGATCGTGATCTCCACACTACTGCCCAGAAAGGACACCCCAGCCTATATAATCCACAACACCAACAGGGAGATCGACACGAGATGTTCTGTCTTCCCCAACGTCTACCTGGCCCATCATCCAAACATCAACACAAGGGACCTCTATGACGAAATACATCTACTCAAACAGCGGATGTGGGTCTTCGCAAGAAACCTCATAAACACTGCCAAAAGATGCAGCCCTCCCACCCCCTCTACCATTGGGAGCCGTAACCCAAACAGGACCACCAATGTCCCCCACCCCCCTATACAAAACCAACAACAGAACCGTGCTTCTATACCTGACCCAAGACCCCCCTCTAGACTACAGAATGTAGACCAAGAACTGAGAAAGATCATGACGATGATGAACAGCCTGATAGAAAGCCGGAGATGAATGCACTAAATTATTAATATTGTTATTTATCATTATCATTATTGTTATCTTATCATTCTTATTACTATTATTAGATAGCTATATGTGCATGCCTCATGAAATTTATACTGAATCATCATTTAGCATTATAGAAAATAGTGTTTCCACATTCATCCCACAAAATAGGTCCATTTTATTTCGTTTTTTTTTAAACTATATAAATGCGTTCTTTCCACATAAGCTGCTGGAATATCCAGGGTCTCCGCTCCTCAACTTTTGGGATGAAGAGTACAGACGCTGAATTCCTAAAAGCTATAAAAGACATTGATATAATTGTGTTAACAGAAATATGGTGCCAAAAGGACATGCCGACCCACTGTCCTCCAATGTACCATGAAATCATTGTGCCCTCAGTAAAGAACACTAAGACACGCAAGGGCAGAACCTCCGGGGGAATCCTGGTGTGGTATAAAGGAGAACTGAACAAACACATCTCACCGATAAAACAGGGAAAATCACACGTATGGCTAAAATTAGATAAAAATATAGGAATAGCAAAAAACGATGTTTACTTATGTGCGATCTAAATACCTCCAATAGAATCGCCATATTTTGAAGAGGAGATATTTGACACTCTCCACATGGAAATCAGCCATTTCCAGGCCCAAGGAAAGGTGCTACTATGTGGGGACCTAAATGCAAGGACAGGATGTGAACCTGACTTCATAGACCCACAGGGCAACAACCATGTGTTTGGCCAGACCCCTCTATATGTCACACCAGCCATCGCAAACCGGAACAACCTCGATTGTGAAATAAATAAAAGCGGTAGGGAGGTAGTGCAACTCTGCCGAGCCTTAGGCCTGTACATAGTTAACGGTAGGTTCAGAGGGGACTCCTTAGGGAGACTCACATATTCCTCAACTCTTGGGTCCAGTGTGGTGGATTATACAATCACTGACCTGGACCCCTGCGATATCAACGCATTCACTGTCAGGCAGCAATCCCCCCTCTCAGACCATAACCAAATAAATGTGTACCTTAAACTTTCTGCCCAAACTACAGACACAAAAAAGGAACCCAGTAAGCTACATAAAATAAACCAGACATACAGATGGGCCCCAGACAGTGGAGATAAATTCATCACAGCACTAAATTCACCTGATCTCACAAGTAAAATTTCAAAATTTAAAGAAAATCTATATGAGATCACCAGAGATGGTGTAAACATGGCCATAGAGGATATAAATATGATCTTCCATGAGGCAGCTGTAAAAGCCGACCTCGTGAAACAGAAGAGGAAGCGGCACAAAAGACAAAATAAAAATAAGAAATGGTTTGACCACGAATGCAAAAATGCCAGAAAAGACCTGAGAAAAATATCAAACCAAAAGCATCGGCAACCAAACAATCCGGACCTACGTACTAGATACAATGAAACCCTCAAAAGATATAAACACACCATTAGGAACAAAACACAAAACTATACCCACAAAATACTCGAAGAAATTGAAAACTCCACCAATCCAAAACAATTCTGGGAAATGTGGAATAACCTGAGTACAACACAATTGCAAGCATTACCAATCCAAGATGGCGACATCTGGAGAACACATTTTGAAAACCTCTACAAAGACATCCCAATAAACGAAACAAACCCAAGTCAACATCAGGTCACAGAAAAACTCCACACATTAGAAGCAACAATTAAAGACAACCAAAACCCTCTAGACTCCCCAATCACATGGAAAGAACTGGCCACAAAAACAAAATCTCTCCATCTAAAGAAAGCCTGTGGCCCAGACAACATCAAAAATGAAATGCTCAAGTTCAGCAATATGGAGATGCAGGGTGCGGTACTCAAATTATTCAACATCATATTACGTTCAGGCTGTTTTCCCGATATCTGGTGCCAAGGACTAATCTCCCCCATATATAAAAGTGGAAACAAATCAGACCCAAATAACTACCGCGGCATCTGTGTCAACAGTTGTCTAGGGAAGTTATTCTGCAGTATTCTAAATAGTAGATTACTTGATTTTCTTAACAAACATAATATCCTCAGAAAAAACCAAATAGGCTTTCTTCCAAAACACCGCACCGCCGACCATATCTATACCCTTCACACCCTCATTGAAAAACATATACACCAAACAAAAAATGGGAAAATATTCGCCTGTTTCATCGACTTCAAGAAAGCCTTTGACTCTATATGGCACGAAGGGCTCTATTATAAACTTCTTCAGTGTGGAATAGGGGGCAAAGTCTATGACCTTATTAAATCAATGTATCTGAAAAACAAATGCGGGGTCAAAATTGGAGACAAACGCACCGATTTCTTCACCCAGAGAAGAGGCGTCCGGCAGGGCTGCAATTTGAGCCCGACCCTGTTCAACATATACATAAATGAATTAGCAGACATGCTGGAGCAAAGCGAGTCACCAGGTCTCCGTCTCCTGGATGGAGAAGTGAAATCCCTGTTCTATGCGGATGACCTGGTTCTGCTGTCTCCCACAGAACAGGGATTACAGCAACAACTAGACCTACTCGACAAATACTGCCAAAATTGGGCTCTAACAGTAAATTTAAAGAAAACCAACATCATGATTTTTCAAAAAAGGCCCAGATGTCAGGAAAACAAATACCAGTTTACCCTCAGTGATACCACTATAGGACACACTATGAGCTACACCTACCTTGGTCTAACTATTACAGCATCAGGGAGCTTCAGCATAGCAGTGAATGCACTAAAAGAAAAAGCCCGAAGAGCCCTATATGCAATAAAAAGAAAATTCTACAACATCCAAATCCCAATCAAAATCTGGCTAAAAATATTTGACAGCATAATCCTGCCCATTGCACTGTACGGTAGTGAAGTATGGGGCCCGCTAAATCACCAAAGCTACACTAAATGGGAAAAACACACAATAGAAGCCCTACATGCAGAATTCTGCCGAAGCATCCTTCGCACCCAAAGAAAAACGCCAACAAATGCATGCAGAGCCGAACTAGGCAGATACCCACTGATAATAAACATCCAAAAACGAGCACTAAACTTCCTAAATCACCTCAAATCTAGCTCCCCAGACACCCTTCATTTCAAAGCCTTTCAGACCCAAGAGCTAAACCCAGAAAAGAGTCCCCTGAGTCAGCTGCTACTGAAAATAAGTACTCAGCCGGACCCTGACCAGCCCCAGACCAACACAGCCGTCCAAACACCAATCCGAGTGAACCAAATCATTAAACAATGCAAAGAAACCTACCTGGAACATTGGAACAAAATAACCGAAAGCCAAAGCAGATTAGAATGTTACCGGGCCCTAAAAAGAGAATATAAACTGGCAGACTACCTCACGACCATCAGAGACACAAAACAGAGACAGACCCTCACCAGGTACAGACTAAGCGACCACCAACTGGAAATTGAAAAAGGCAGATACAAGAAATCCTGGCAGCCTAGAGAGAATAGAATATGCGATCAATGTCTGGCCGGCGAGGTTGAAACAGAAATGCATTTCCTCCTAAAATGCGAAAAATTCAACACATCAAGAAATATATTATTCAACAAGCTAAGCCAAACAACCCCAGATTTCAAGGAATTGGATGACCTGTCAAAATTGAGATTAGTCCTGGGAGAAGGAGACAGACCATACCTTGGGGCCAAATATGTAACAACATGTCACAACCTGAGGACTGTTTAAAATTAAGACTGTTTAAAATTAATATTGAACGTACCAAATGAAGTACAAAGACTGATTAAAATTAATATTGTTTAAAAGTAATATTGTATGTACCCAACAAATGTCAAATCGATTGACACCTACAGAATGTTGGAAAACTGTACCTTTTTGCTATGTAAGCTTTGGCAATATGGTTCTCTGTAAACTTTCATGCCAATAAAGCATTTGAATTGGAATTGGAATTGGAGAGACACTGAGTGAGAGACAGAGAGAGACACAGAGACACTGAGCGAGAGGCAGAGAGAGACACAGAAGCACTGAGCGAGAGACAGAGAGAGACACAGAGACACTGAGCGAGAAACAGAAAGAGAGGGAGAGACACTGAGCGAGAGAAGTAGAAAGACACGGATAAATTAAGTGACAGAGAGAGAAAATGAGTGAGAGACAGAGAGAGACACAGAGACACTGAGCGAGAGACAGAGAGAGACACAGAGACACTGAGCGAGAGACAGAGAGAGACACAGAGACACTGAGCGAGAGAGAGAGAGAGACACAGAGACACCGAGTGAGAAACGGAGAGAGACACAGAGTCACTGAGCGAGAGACAGAGAGAGACACAGTGACACTGAGCGAGATACAGAGAGACACACAGACACTTAGCGAGAGACAGAGATAGACACCGAGACACTGAGCGAGAGTTACACAGAGACACTGAGCGAGAGAAAGAGAGAGAAACAGAGACACTGAGTGAGAGACAGAGAGAGACACAGAGACACTGAGTGAGATACAGAGAGAGACACAGACACTGAGCGAGAGACAGAGAGACACTGAGTGAGAGACAGAGAGAGACACAGAGACTCTGAGTGAGGGACAGAGAGAGAGACAGAGACAATGAGCGAGAGACAGAGAGAGAGACACAGAGACACTGAGTGAGGGACAGAGAGAGAGACAGAGACAATGAGCGAGAGACAGAGAGAGAGACACAGAGACACTGAGTGAGAGACAGAGAGAGACACGGAGACACTGAGCGAGAGACAGAGAGAGAGAGAGAGACACTGAGCGACAGACAGAGAGAGAGACAGAGACAATGAGCGAGAGACAGAGAGACACACAGGGGCACTGAGCGAGAGGTACAGAGAGACACAGAGACACTGAGCGACTGAGAGAAAGAGACACAGAGATGCAGACCAGGAGAGAGAGAAACACCAAGCGAGAGACAGAGAGAAACACTGAGACACTGAGCGAGAGAAGGAGAACGACACGGATAAATTGAGTGACAGAGAGAGACATTGAGCGAGAGACACAGAGACACTGAGCGAGAGACAGAGAGAGACACAGAGACACTGAGCGAGAGACAGAGAGAGACACAGAGACACTGAGCGAGAGAGAGAGACACAGAGACACCGAGTGAGAAACGGAGAGAGACACAGATAAACGGAGCAAGAGACAGAGAGAGACACAGAGACACGGAGCGAGAGACAGAGAGACACTGAGCGAGAGACAGAGAGACACTGAGCGAGAGACAGAGAGAGACACAGAGACACTGAGCGAGAGACAGAGAGAGACACAGAGACACTGAGCGAGAGACAGAGAGACACAGGGACACTGAGCGAGAGTCAGAGAGAGACATAGACACACTGAGCGAGAGACAGAGAGAGAGACAGAGACATTGAGCGAGAGACAGACAGAGACACAGAGACACTGAGCGAGAGACAGAGCAAGACACAGAGACACTGAGCGAGAGACAGAGAGAGACACTGAGACACTGAGCGAGAGAGTGAGATACAGAGACACGGAGCGAGAGACAGAGAGAGACACAGAGACACTGAGCGAGAGACAGAGAGAGACACTGAGACACTGACCGAGAGACAGAGTGAGATACAGAGACACCGAGCGAGAGACAGAGAGAGACACAAAGACACTGAGTGAGAGACAGAGTGAGACACAGAGACACTGAGCGAGAGACAGAGAGAGACACAGAGACACTGAGCGAGAGACAGAGAGAGACACAGAGACAGTGAGCGAGAGACAGAGAGGGACACAGAGACACTGATCGAGAGACAGAGAGAGACACAGAGACACTGAGCGAGGGACAGAGAGAGACACAGAGACACTAAGCTGGAGACACAGGGAGACACAGAGACACTGGACGAGAGACAGATACACCGAGTGAGAGACAGAGAGAGACACTGAGACACTGAGCGAGAGACAGAGAGAGATACAGAGACACGGAGCGAGAGACAGAGAGAGACACAGAGACACTGAGCGAGAGACAGAGAGAGACACGGAGACACTGAACGAGAGACAGAGAGAGAGACAGAGACAATGAGCGAGAGACAGAGAGAGACACGGAGACACTGAGCGAGAGACAGAGAGAGAGACAGAGACACTGAGCGAGAGACAGAGAGAAACACAGGGACACTGAGCGAGAGGTACAGAGAGAGACAGAGACACTGAGCGAGTGAGAGAAAGAGACACAGAGATGCAGAGCAGGAGAGAGAGAAACACCAAGCGAGTTCTCTCTATGGGTTTTCTTCAAAATTTGATATTTTACTTGTGAGATCAGGTGACTTTAGTGCTGTGATGAATTTTTCTCCACTGTCTGGGGCCCATCTGTATGTCTGGTTTATTTTATGGAGCTTACTGGGTTCCTTTTTTGTGTCTGTAGTTTGGGCAGAAAGTTTAAGGTACATATTTATTTGGTTATGGTCTGAGAGGGGGGATTGCTGCCTGACAGTGAATGAGTTGATATCGCAGGGGTCCAGGTCAGTGATTGTATAGTCCACCACACTAGACCCAAGAGTTGAGGAGCATGTGAGTCTCCCTAGGGAGTCCCCTCTGAACCTACCGTTAACTATGTACAGGCCTAAGGTTCGGCAGAGTTGCACTACCTCCCTACCGCTTTTATTTATTTCACGATCAAGGTTGTTCCGATTTGCGATGGCTGGTGTGACATCTAAAGGGGTCTGGTCAAACACATGGTTGTTTCCCTGTGGGTCTATGAAGTCAGGTTCACAACCGGTCCTTGCATTTAGGTCCCCACATATTACTACCTTTCCTTGGGCCTGGAAATGGCTGATTTCCATGTGCAGAGTATCAAATAACTCCTCTTCGAAATATGGCGATTCTATTGGAGGTATGTAGATCGCACATAAGTAAACATCTTTTTTTGCTATTCCTATATTTTTATCTAGTTTTAGCCATACGTGTGATTTTCCCTGTTTTACCGGTGAGATGTGTTTGTCCAGTTCTCCCTTATACCACACCAATATTCCCCCGGAGGTTCTGCCCTTGCGTGTTTTAGTGTTCTTTACTGAGGGCACAATGATTTCATGGTACATTGGAGGACAGTGGGTCGGCACGTCCTTTTGGCACCATGTTTCTGTTAACACAATTATATCAATGTCTTTTATAGCTTTTAGGAATTCAGGGTCTGTACTCTTCATCCCAAAAGTTGAGGAGCGGAGGCCCTGGATATTCCAGCAGCTTATGTGGAAAGAACGCATTTATATAGTTCAAAAAAACGAAATAAAATGGACCTATTTTGTGGGATGAGTGTGGAAACACTATTTTCTATAATGCTAAATGATGATTTAGTATAAATTTCATGAGGTATGCACATATAGCTAACTAATAGTAGTAATGATACTGATAAGATAACAATAATGATAATGATAAATAACAATATTAATAATTTCTCCGGCTTTCTATCAGGCTGTTCAGCATCGTCATGATCTTTCTCAGTTCTTGGTCTACAGTCTGTGGTCTAGAGGGGGGTCTTGGGTCAGGTATAGAAGCACGGTTCTGTTGTTGGTTTTGTAATGGGGGGTGGGGGACATTGGTGGTCCTGTTTGGGCTCCCAATGGTAGAGGGGGTGGGAGGGCTGCGTCTTTTGGCAGTGTTTATGAGGTTTCTTGCGAAGACCCACATCCACTGTTTGAGTAGATGTATTTCGTCATAGAGGTCCCTTGTGTTGATGTTTGGATGATGGGCCAGGGAGACGTTGGGGAGGACAGAACATCTCGTGTCGATCTCCCTGTTGGTGTTGTGGATTATATAGGCTGGGGTGTCCATTCTGGGCAGTAGTGTGGAGATCACGATCCGCGCCTCGGGGAATTCCCTGCTGGCCTTTTCCGCCATCCTGCTCACCGCCCTAGCAGTGCCTTCCTGTAGGGTGCGTAGGTCGTTCGTGCCTGTGTGGATCACAATCCATTTGGGGCTTCCAAGGGATTCTTTGTTCAGGATCTTCATTGCTTGGTGCCTGTGGCCCAGACAACATCAAAAATGAAATGCTCAAGTTCAGCAATATGGAGATGCAGGGTGCGGTACTCAAATTATTCAACATCATATTACGTTCAGGCTGTTTTCCCGATATCTGGTGCCAAGGACTAATCGCCCCCATATATAAAAGTGGAAACAAATCAGACCCAAATAACTACCGCGGCATCTGTGTCAACAGTTGTCTAGGGAAGTTATTCTGCAGTATTCTAAATAGTAGATTACTTGATTTTCTTAACAAACATAATATCCTCAGAAAAAACCAAATAGGCTTTCTTCCAAAACACCGCACCGCCGACCATATCTATACCCTTCACACCCTCATTGAAAAACATATACACCAAACAAAAAATGGGAAAATATTCGCCTGTTTCATCGACTTCAAGAAAGCCTTTGACTCTATATGGCACGAAGGGCTCTATTATAAACTTCTTCAGTGTGGAATAGGGGGCAAAGTCTATGACCTTATTAAATCAATGTATCTGAAAAACAAATGCGGGGTCAAAATTGGAGACAAACGCACCGATTTCTTCACCCAGAGAAGAGGCGTCCGGCAGGGCTGCAATTTGAGCCCGACCCTGTTCAACATATACATAAATGAATTAGCAGACATGCTGGAGCAAAGCGAGTCACCAGGTCTCCGTCTCCTGGATGGAGAAGTGAAATCCCTGTTCTATGCGGATGACCTGGTTCTGCTGTCTCCCACAGAACAGGGATTACAGCAACAACTAGACCTACTCGACAAATACTGCCAAAATTGGGCTCTAACAGTAAATTTAAAGAAAACCAACATCATGATTTTTCAAAAAAGGCCCAGATGTCAGGAAAACAAATACCAGTTTACCCTCAGTGATACCACTATAGGACACACTATGAGCTACACCTACCTTGGTCTAACTATTACAGCATCAGGGAGCTTCAGCATAGCAGTGAATGCACTAAAAGAAAAAGCCCGAAGAGCCCTATATGCAATAAAAAGAAAATTCTACAACATCCAAATCCCAATCAAAATCTGGCTAAAAATATTTGACAGCATAATCCTGCCCATTGCACTGTACGGTAGTGAAGTATGGGGCCCGCTAAATCACCAAAGCTACACTAAATGGGAAAAACACACAATAGAAGCCCTACATGCAGAATTCTGCCGAAGCATCCTTCACACCCAAAGAAAAACGCCAACAAATGCATGCAGAGCCGAACTAGGCAGATACCCACTGATAATAAACATCCAAAAACGAGCACTAAACTTCCTAAATCACCTCAAATCTAGCTCCCCAGACACCCTTCATTTCAAAGCCTTTCAGACCCAAGAGCTAAACCCAGAAAAGAGTCCCCTGAGTCAGCTGCTACTGAAAATAAGTACTCAGCCGGACCCCGACCAGCCCCAGACCAACACAGCCGTCCAAACACCAATCCGAGTGAACCAAATCATTAAACAATGCAAAGAAACCTACCTGGAACATTGGAACAAAATAACCGAAAGCCAAAGCAGATTAGAATGTTACCGGGCCCTAAAAAGAGAATATAAACTGGCAGACTACCTCACGACCATCAGAGACACAAAACAGAGACAGACCCTCACCAGGTACAGACTAAGCGACCACCAACTGGAAATTGAAAAAGGCAGATACAAGAAATCCTGGCAGCCTAGAGAGAATAGAATATGCGATCAATGTCTGGCCGGCGAGGTTGAAACAGAAATGCATTTCCTCCTAAAATGCGAAAAATTCAACACATTAAGAAACATATTATTCAACAAGCTAAGCCAAGCAACCCCAGATTTCAAGGAATTGGATGACCTGTCAAAATTGAGATTAGTCCTGGGAGAAGGAGACAGACCATACCTTGGGGCCAAATATGTAACAACATGTCACAACCTGAGGACTGTTTAAAATTAAGACTGTTTAAAATTAATATTGAACGTACCAAATGAAGTACAAAGACTGTTTAAAATTAATATTGTTTAAAAGTAATATTATATGTACCCAACAAATGTCAAATCGATTGACACCTACAGAATGTTGGAAAACTGTACCTTTTTGCTATGTAAGCTTTGGCAATATGGTTCTCTGTAAACTTTCATGCCAATAAAGCATTTGAATTGGAATTGGAATTGGAGAGACACTGAGCGAGAGACAGAGAGAGACACAGAGACACTGAGCGAGAGGCAGAGAGAGACACAGAAGCACTGAGCGAGAGACAGAGAGAGACACAGAGACACTGAGCGAGAAACAGAAAGAGAGGGAGAGACACTGAGCGAGAGAAGTAGAAAGACACGGATAAATTAAGTGACAGAGAGAGAAAATGAGCGAGAGACAGAGAGAGACACAGAGACACTGAGCGAGAGACAGGGAGAGACACAGAGACACTGAGCGAGAGGCAGAGAGAGACACAGAAGCACTGAGCGAGAGACAGAGAGAGACACAGAGACACTGAGCGAGAGGCAGAGAGAGACACAGAAGCACTGAGCGAGAGACAGAGAGAGACACAGAGACACTGAGCGAGAAACAGAAAGAGAGGGAGAGACACTGAGCGAGAGAAGTAGAAAGACACGGATAAATTAAGTGACAGAGAGAGAAAATGAGCGAGAGACAGAGAGAGACACAGAGACACTGAGCGAGAGACAGAGAGAGACACAGAGACACTGAGCGAGAGACAGAGAGAGACACAGAGACACTGAGCGAGAGACAGAGAGAGACACAGAGACACTGAGCGAGAGAGACAGAGGTGCAATGAGACACTGAGCGAGAGAGAGAGAGAGACACAGAGACACCGAGTGAGAAACGGAGAGAGACACAGAGTCACTGAGCGAGAGACAGAGAGAGACACAGTGACACTGAGCGAGATACAGAGAGAGACACAGACACTTAGCGAGAGACAGAGATAGACACCGAGACACTGAGCGAGAGTTACACAGAGACACTGAGCGAGAGACAGAGAGAGACACAGAGACACTGAGTGAGATACAGAGAGAGACACAGACACTGAGCGAGAGACAGAGAGACACTGAGTGAGAGACAGAGAGAGACACAGAGACACTGAGCGAGAGAGACAGGGTGACACCGAGACATTAAGTGAGAGACAGAGAGAGACAGAGAGGCACTGAGAGAGAGAGAGATTTTGACACAGAGACACTGAGTGAGAGACAGAGAGAGACACAGAGACTCTGAGTGAGGGACAGAGAGGGAGACAGAGACAATGAGCGAGAGACAGAGAGAGAGACACAGAGACACTGAGTGAGGGACAGAGAGAGAGACAGAGACAATGAGCGAGAGACAGAGAGAGAGACACAGAGACACTGAGTGAGAGACAGAGAGAGACACGGAGACACTGAGCGAGAGACAGAGAGAGAGAGAGAGACACTGAGCGAGAGACAGAGAGAGAGACAGAGACAATGAGCGAGAGACAGAGAGAGACACAGAGACACTGAGCGAGAGACAGAGTGAGACACAAAGACACATAGCGAGAGACAGAGAGAGACACAGAGACACTGAGCGAGAGACAGAGAGAGACACAGAGACACTGAGCGAGAGACAGAGAGAGACACAGACACACTGAGCGAGAGACAGACAGAGACACAGAGACACTGAGCGAGAGGCAGAGAGACACAGAGACACTGAGCGAGAGAGACAGAGACACAGAGACACTGAGCGAGAGACAGAGAGAGACACAGAGACACTGAGCGAGAGACAGAGCAAGACACAGAGACACTGAGCGACAGACAGAGAGAGACACTGAGACACTGAGCGAGAGACAGAGTGAGATACAGAGACACGGAGCGAGAGACAGAGAGAGACACAGAGACATTGAGCGAGAGACAGAGAGAGACACAGAGACACTGAGCGAGAGACAGAGAGAGACACAGAGACACTGAGCGAGAGACAGAGAGGGACACAGAGACACTGATTGAGAGACAGAGAGAGACACAGAGACACTGAGCGAGGGACAGAGAGAGACACAGAGACACTAAGCTAGAGACACAGGGAGACACAGAGACACTGGACGAGAGACAGATACACCGAGTGAGAGACAGAGAGAGACACTGAGACACTGAGCGAGAGACAGAGAGAGATACAGAGACACGGAGCGAGAGACAGAGAGAGACACAGAGACACTGAGCGAGAGACAGAGAGAGACACGGAGACACTGAGCGAGAGACAGAGAGAGAGACAGAGACAATGAACGAGAGACAGAGATTCAGAAGAGAGACAGAAAATTCAACACATCAAGAAACATATTATTCAACAAGCTAAGCCAAACAACCCCAGATTTCAAGGAATTGGATGATCTGTCAAAATTGAGATTAGTCCTAGGAGAAGGAGACAGACCATACCTTGGGGCCAAATATGTAACAACATGTCACAACCTGAGGACTGTTTAAAATTAAGACTGTTTAAAATTAATATTGAACGTACCAAATGAAGTACAAAGACTGTTTAAAATTAATATTGTTTAAAAGTAATATTGTATGTACCCAACAAATGTCAAATCGATTGACACCTACAGAATGTTGGAAAACTGTACCTTTTTGCTATGTAAGCTTTGGCAATATGGTTCTCTGTAAACTTTCATGCCAATAAAGCATTTTAATTGGAATTGGAATTGGAATTGGAGAGATACGGAGACACTGAGCGAGAGACAGAGAGAGAGACAGAGATACTGAGCGAGAGACAGAGAGAAACACAGGGACACTGAGCGAGAGGTACAGAGAGACACAGAGACACTGAGCGAGTGAGAGAAAGAGACACAGAGATGCAGAGCAGGAGAGAGAGAAACACCAAGCGAGAGACAGAGAGAGACACTGAGCGAGAGACAGAGAGAGACACAGAGACACTGAGCGAGAGGCAGAGAGAGACACAGAAGCACTGAGCGAGAAACAGAAAGAGAGGGAGAGACACTGAGCGAGAGAAGGAGAAAGACACGGATAAATGGAGTGACAGAGAGAGACAATGAGCGAGAGACAGAGAGGGACACAGAGACACCGAGTGAGAGATAGAGAGAACCACAGAGACACTGAGCGAGAGCCAGAGAGAGACCCAGAGACACTGAGCGAGAGACAGAGAGAGACACAGAGACACTGAGCGAGAGACAGAGAGAGACACAGAGACACTGAGCGAGAGACAGAGAGAGATACAGAGACACGGAGCGAGAGACAGAGAGAGACACAGAGACACTGAGCGAGAGACAGAGAGAGACACAGAGACACTGAGCGAGAGACAGAGAGAGACACAGAGACACTGAGCGAGAGACAGAGAGAGATACAGAGAGAGATACAGAGACACGGAGCGAGAGACAGAGAGAGACACAGAGACACTGAGCGAGAGACAGAGAGAGACACAGAGACACTGAGCGAGAGACAGAGAGAGACACAGAGACACTGAGCGAGAGACAGAGAGAGACACAGAGACACTGAGCGAGAGACAGAGAGAGACACAGAGACACTGAGCGAGAGAGACAGTGGTGCAATGAGACACTGAGCGAGAGAGAGAGAGAGACACAGAGACACCGAGTGAGAAACGGAGAGAGACACAGAGTCACTGAGCGAGAGACAGAGAGAGACACAGTGACACTGAGCGAGATACAGAGAGAGACACAGACACTTAGCGAGAGACAGAGATAGACACCGAGACACTGAGCGAGAGTTACACAGAGACACTGAGCGAGAGACAGAGAGAGACACAGAGACACTGAGTGAGAGACAGAGAGAGACACAGAGACACTGAGTGAGATACAGAGAGAGACACAGTCACTGAGCGAGAGACAGAGAGACACTGAGTGAGAGACAGAGAGAGACACAGAGACACTGAGTGAGGGACAGAGAGAGAGACAGAGACAATGAGCGAGAGACAGAGAGAGAGACACAGAGACACTGAGTGAGAGACAGAGAGAGACACGGAGACACTGAGCGAGAGACAGAGAGTGAGACAGAGACACTGAGCAAGAGACAGAGAGAGACACAGAGACAATGAGCGAGAGACAGAGAGACACACAGGGACACTGAGCGAGAGGTACAGAGAGACACAGAGACACTGAGCGAGTGAGAGAAAGAGACACAGAGATGCAGAGCAGGAGAGAGATTTGTCTAGGGAAGTTATTCTGCAGTATTCTAAATAGTAGATTACTTGATTTTCTTAACAAACATAATATCCTCAGAAAAAACCAAATAGGCTTTCTTCCAAAACACCGCACCGCCGACCATATCTATACCCTTCACACCCTCATTGAAAAACATATACACCAAACAAAAAATGGGAAAATATTCGCCTGTTTCATCGACTTCAAGAAAGCCTTTGACTCTATATGGCACGAAGGGCTCTATTATAAACTTCTTCAGTGTGGAATAGGGGGCAAAGTCTATGACCTTATTAAATCAATGTATCTGAAAAACAAATGCGGGGTCAAAATTGGAGACAAACGCACCGATTTCTTCACCCAGAGAAGAGGCGTCCGGCAGGGCTGCAATTTGAGCCCGACCCTGTTCAACATATACATAAATGAATTAGCAGACATGCTGGAGCAAAGCGAGTCACCAGGTCTCCGTCTCCTGGATGGAGAAGTGAAATGCCTGTTCTATGCGGACGACCTGGTTCTGCTGTCTCCCACAGAACAGGGATTACAGCAACAACTAGACCTACTCGACAAATACTGCCAAAATTGGGCTCTAACAGTAAATTTAAAGAAAACCAACATCATGATTTTTCAAAAAAGGCCCAGATGTCAGGAAAACAAATACCAGTTTACCCTCAGTGATACCACTATAGGACACACTATGAGCTACACCTACCTTGGTCTAACTATTACAGCATCAGGGAGCTTCAGCATAGCAGTGAATGCACTAAAAGAAAAAGCCCGAAGAGCCCTATATGCAATAAAAAAGAAAATTCTACATCATCCAAATCCCAATCAAAATCTGGCTAAAAATATTTGACAGCATAATCCTGCCCATTGCACTGTACGGTAGTGAAGTATGGGGCCCGCTAAATCACCAAAGCTACACTAAATGGGAAAAACACACAATAGAAGCCCTACATGCAGAATTCTGCCGAAGCATCCTTCGCACCCAAAGAAAAACGCCAACAAATGCATGCAGAGCCGAACTAGGCAGATACCCACTGATAATAAACATCCAAAAACGAGCACTAAACTTCCTAAATCACCTCAAATCTAGCTCCCCAGACAACCTTCATTTCAAAGCCTTTCAGACCCAAGAGCTAAACCCAGAAAAGAATCCCCTGAGTCAGCTGCTACTGAAAATAAGTACTCAGCCGGACCCTGACCAGCCCCAGACCGACACAGCCGTCCAAACACCAATCCGAGTGAACCAAATCATTAAAAAATGCAAAGAAACCTACCTGGAACATTGGAACAAAATAACCGAAAGCCAAAGCAGATTAGAATGTTACCGGGCCCTAAAAAGAGAATATAAACTGGCAGACTACCTAACGACCATCAGAGACACAAAACAGAGACAGACCCTCACCAGGTACAGACTAAGCGACCACCAACTGGAAATTGAAAAAGGCAGATACAAGAAATCCTGGCAGCCTAGAGAGAATAGAATATGCGATCAATGTCTGGCCGGCGAGGTTGAAACAGAAATGCATTTCCTCCTAAAATGCGAAAAATTCAACAAATTAAGAAACATATTATTCAACAAGCTAAGCCAAACAACCCCAGATTTCAAGGAATTGGATGACCTGTCAAAATTGAGATTAGTCCTGGGAGAAGGAGACAGACCATACCTTGGGGCCAAATATGTAACAACATGTCTGATACGCTTATCAATTACTTCATAAAAGGTGATGAGTCGAAGAAGAGATGATGAGTCGAAAGAAGAGATGAATAAGGCTTTTATTAGCTAAGAAGAGACCATGCTTCTTCGTGAGTGACTGAACAAGTCTGAACGAAACCCACACAGTGGTGGGTGGAGTCAGCTGAGGCATGCCTCCATACACAGCGCCACCCAGAGGTGGCAATATACAATACAGTGGTTTACCACATTCACCCCTTGTTTAATGTGAAGTCCGGCGGGGTGAAGGGTACTACAAGTTAAGTCTATCAGGAGGCCTTGTCTGACGTCCTGATCGTCGTGGTGGCGGCGGTGGTGTTACAGCATCCGACGTCGGGTCTGGTGTCTGGGTGGTTGGCGAAGATTCCTGGGGCTTTGGCATGCCGTCTGCAAGGGTTGGGTTGGGAGGGGTGGTGGGGGATAACAGTGGTAAGGGGGATAACGGTGGTAATTCAGGGGTACCCGAGGGTGCGAGATCTCGTATGGAGACCGTGTCCTCCCGCCCGTCTGGGTATGTCACCCAGGCATACTGGGGGTTGGCGTGTAGGAGGTGCACCCGCTCGACCAGGGGTTCCGTTTTATGCGTCCTCACGTGCCTCCGCAGTAGGACGGGCCCAGGAGAAGTCAACCATGCCGGTAGCGAGGTTCCCGATGTAGACTTCCGGGGGAAAACGAACATTTTCTCATGAGGGGTCGCATTAGTGGCAGTACAAAGCAGTGACCGAATGGAGTGGAGCGCTGCAGGGAGGACCTCCTGCCAGCGGGAGGTCGGAAGGCCCTTAGATTTTAGTGCTAAGAGGACTGCCTTCCAAACCGTCGCGTTCTCCCTTTCCACCTGGCCGTTCCCCCGGGGGTTGTAACTGGTGGTCCTGCTCGTGGCGATACCTCTTGTTAGCAGGTACTGCCGAAGTTCGTCGCTCATGAACGATGAGCCCCTGTCGCTATGTATATAGCTGGGGAACCCGAACAGAGCGAAGATGTCATTCAGACACTTGATGACCGTGGTACTGGTCATGTCTGGGCAAGGGATGGCAAAGGGGAAACGGGAGTACTCATCAACTATGTTGAGGAAGTACACATTGCGGTCAGCGGAGGGGAGGGGCCCTTTAAAATCGACGCTCAGGCGTTCGAAGGGGCGGGTGGCCTTGATCAGGCTTGCTCTGTCCGGCCTATAGAAGTGCGGTTTGCACTCGGCGCAGATTTGGCAGCTCTTGGTCATGGTCCTGACCTCCTCGATGGAGTAGGGCAGGTTACGGGATTTGATAAAATGGAAAAACCTGGTGACCCCCGGGTGGCAGAGGTCATTGTGGATGGACTGCAGCCTATCACTCTGCGCGTTGGCGCATGTACCACGTGATAGGGCATCTGGGGGCTCATTGAGTTTCCCTGGCCGATACAAGATATCACAATTGTAGGTGGAGAGTTCGATTCTCCACCTCAAGATCTTGTCGTTCTTGATTTTACCCCTCTGCTTATTATTAAACATAAAAGCTACTGAACGCTGGTCAGTGAGCAGGGTAAATCGTTTCCCGGCCAGGTAATGCCTCCAGTGACGCACCGCTTCTACAATAGCCTGGGCCTCCTTTTCGACGGAGGAGTGTCTCGTCTCGGGGCCCTGGAGGGTCCTTGAGAAAAAGGCCACGGGTCTGCCCGCCTGGTTAAGGGTCGCGGCTAGGGCGAAGTCGGAGGCATCGCTCTCCACTTGGAAGGGGATGGACTCATCCACCGCGTGCATTGCGGCCTTCGCGATATCGTTCTTGATAAGAGTGAAGGCTGCACACGCCTCTGGTGTCAGGGGGAAGGAGGTGGCTTTGATGAGGGGCCTGGCTTTGTCTGCATAGAGGGGCACCCACTGGGCGTAGTAGGAGAAAAACCCCAGGCATCTCTTCAGTGCTTTTTGGCAGTGGGGAAGGGGTAGCTCCATTAGAGGGCGCATTCTGTCGGGGTCGGGCCCGATGACTCCGTTCTCCACCACGCAGCCGAGGATGGCCAGGTGTGAACATACATTTTTCCTTATTGTACGTTAGGTTCAGCCGTTGGGCCGTACGGAGGAAATTTGCTAGATTAACGTCGTGGTCCTGCTGGTCGTGGCCGCAGATGGTGACGTTATCCAAATAGGGGAAGGTTGCCCGCAGCGCGTTCTGGTCAACCATTCGGTCCATCTCCCTTTGGAAGACCGAAACCCCGTTGGTGACGCCGAAGGGGACCCTAAGGAAGTGGTAGAGGCGGCCGTTTGCCTCGAAGGCAGTATACTGGCGGTCCTCATGGCGGATGGGCAGCTGGTGGTACGCTGACTTAAGGTCGATGGTGGAGAATACTTTGTATTGCGCAATCTGATTGACCATATCAGATATGCGAGGGAGGGGGTACGCGTCCAGCTGGGTGTACCAGTTTATGGTTTGGCTGTAGTCGATTACCATGCGGCGTTTTGCAGTGGTTTTAACGACTACAACCTGGGCTCGCCAGGGGCTAGTGCTACCTTCGATAATGCCCTCCTTCAAGAGCCGCTCCACCTCAGAGCTGATAAAAGCTCTGTCCCCGGCACTGTACCGCCTGCTTTTGGTAGCGATGGGTTTACAGTCGCGGGTGAGGTTAGCGAACAGGGGAGGGGGGGGGACTTTTAATGTGGAAAGGCTGCAGGTGGTTTGCAGCGGGCGATTTAAAAGTTGTTGGTTGCAGACTGTGAGTGGGGGGAGGGGTCCACCGTATGCTAGTGTGACTCAATCCAACCCTAGCAGGACGGCAGCGCAAAGACGGGGCAGGACTAGCAGTTTAAATTTTTTATATTCAGTGCCCCCTACTGACAGGGTCACCACACAGTAGCCGCTGATGTCCATTGACTGGGACTTGGACGCCATAGAAATGCGATGGTGCGTTGGCAGAATCGTGAGGGAGTGGCTACGTACCGTGTCGGGGTGGACGAAACTCTCTGTGCTCCCGCTGTCGATCAGGCAACTGGTGGCGCGGCCGTTTACCGCGATATCCATCATGGAGCTGGATAGATGGTGAGGGAGGGCTTGATCCAGCGTCACGGAGGCCAGTATGTGGCTTAGTGAGTCACTATAGTCATCCGCCGAGACGGTGGTCGGTTCCGGTGACGAAATGGCGGTTGAGTGCGTTGGATACGATGGCGGCGGATGCCATGCGGCCGGGGGTACACAAAATGGCGGATAAGATGGCTGCTCCCACGGCCCGCACGCTGCGCTGCTGGCTGGCTTCCCCTTGCAGGCGTTAGCGTAATGGCCTTTCTTCCCGCAGCCCGAGCAGGTAGCTGTCTTAGCTGGGCAGTGCGCTCTGGGATGTTTTAACTGGCCACAGAAATAGCATTTTTGGGCCTGGTTACTGGGCATCGAAGCAGTTCTTACCGGAGGCTGCTGTCTCGGTTGGGTCGCTGCAGCGGTTGGTGCCGGGGGCGGCGGTCCCGTGTCCCACGGTTTCGATTGCCATGTCTCGGCGCCGTTACGGGGGTATGCCTCGAGGTTTCGGTGGGCCTCCTCTAACGAGAGCGCAAGGGCAATGGCCGTCTTCAGGTCGGGTTCCTTGCTTTCTAGCAGTCTCTGCCGGGTGTGGTCTGACTGGAGGCCCCTGACGAAGGCATCACAGGCGAGTCCCTGCGCGTGCTCCACAGCCGTTACCGCTTTACAATCGCAGTCTCTGCAGAGTGCCAGTAGCGCCCGTGCAAATGCCCCTACCGATTCTCCCGGTTGCTGCCTGCGGGATCCCAAGAGGTGTCGGGCGTAAATTGTGTTCACTGGGCGCGTATATTGCCCTTTTAGTAGCTCGAGGGCCGCCACGTACGTATTAGAGTCCCGGATTAGCATATATACTTGATGGCTCACCTGGGCGGTCAAAATTTTCAGTTTGTGATCCTCCTCTGTAACCTGTGAGATTGCGAGGAAGGATTCAAAGCAGCTCAGCCAGTGTTCAAACTTGGCTGATGCACCCACATCTTGAGGGTCGAGGTCCAGGCGTGGTGGTCTGAGGGCTCTCAGCAATGTCTGCTGTATCCGTTGCTGTTGTTGCTCCTCAGGTGTCGCCATTTAACTTTTATTAGCTAATAAAATTGATACGCTTATCAATTACTTCATAAAAGGTGATGAGTCGAAGAAGAGATGATGAGTCGAAAGACGAGATGAATAAGGCTTTTATTAGCTAAGAAGAGACCATGCTTCTTCGTGAGTGACTGAACAAGTCTGAACGAAACCCACACAGTGGTGGGTGGAGTCAGCTGAGGCATGCCTCCATACACAGCGCCACCCAGAGGTGGCAATATACAATACAGTGGTTTACCACAATGTCACAACCTGAGGACTGTTTAAAATTAAGACTGTTTAAAATTAATATTGAGCGTACCAAATGAAGTACAAAGACTGTTTAAAATTAATATTGTTTAAAAGTAATATTGTATGTACCCAACAAATGTCAAATCGATTGACACCTACAGAATGTTTGAAAATGTACCTTTTTGCTATGTAAGCTTTGGCAATATGGTTCTCTGTAAACTTTCTTGCCAATAAAGCATTTGAATTGGAATTGGAATTGGAGAAACAACGAGCGAGAGACAGAGAGAAACACTGAGACACTGAGCGAGAGACAGAGAGAGACACAGAGACACTGAGCGAGAGACAGAGAGAGACACAAAGACACTGAGCGAGAGAGAGAGAGAGACACAGAGACACCGAGTGAGAGACAGAGAGAGACACAGAGACACTGAGCGAGAGAGAGAGAGAGACACAGAGACACCGAGTGAGAAACGGAGAGAGACACAGATAAACGGAGCGAGAGACAGAGAGAGACACAGAGACACTGAGCGAGAGACAGAGAGACACTGAGCGAGAGACAGAGAGAGACACAGAGACACTGAGCGAGAGACAGAGAGAGACACAGAGACACTGAGCGAGAGACAGAGAGAGAGACACAGAGACACTGAGCGAGAGACAGAGAGAGACACAGGGACACTGAGCGAGATACAGAGAGAGACACAGACACTTAGCGAGAGACAGAGAGAGACACAGAGTCACTGAGCGAGAGACAGAGAGACAAAGCAAAGAAACCTACCTGGAACATTGGAACAAAATAACCAAAAGCCAAAGCAGATTAGAATGTTACCGGGCCCTAAAAGGAGAATATAAACTGGCAGACTATCTCTCGACCATCAGAGACACAAAACAGAGACAGACCCTCACCAGATACAGACTAAGCGACCACCAACTGGCAATTGAAAAAGGAAGATACAAGAAATCCTGGCAGCCTAGAGAGAATAGAATATGTGATCAATGTCTGGCCGGCGAGGTTGAGACAGAGATGCATTTCCTCCTAAAATGCGAAAAATTCAACACATCAAGAAACATATTATTTGACAAGCTCAGCCAAACAACCCCAGATTTCAAGGAATTGGATGACCTGTCAAAATTAAGATTAGTCCTGGTAGAAGTAGACAGACCATACCTTGGTGCCAAACATGTAACAACATGTCACAACCTGAGGACTGTTTAAAATTAATACTGAATGTATCCACTGATGTACAAAGACTGGTTAAATTAATATTGTTTAAAGTAATATTGTATGTACCCAACGAAGGTCAAAATTGTTTGACACCTACAGAATGTTGGAAAACTGTACTTTTTGTTATGTAAGCTTTGGCAATATGGTTCCCTGTAAACTTTCATGCCAATAAAGCATTTGAATTGAATTGAATTGAATTGAGAGACACAGAGACACTGAGCGAGATACAGAGAGGGACACAAAGACACTGAGCGAGAGACAGAGAGACACAGAGACACTGAGCGAGAGACAGAGAGGGACACAGAATCACTGAGCGAGAGAGAGAGAGACACAGAAACACTGAGTGAGAGTCAGAGAGACACAGAGACACTGAGTGAGAGTCAGAGATAGACTTACACAGAGACACTTATCGAGAGACAGAGACCAACACTTTACAATCTATATTAACGATTTGGAGGAGGGGACCGAGTGTAACATATCAAAGTTTGCAGATGATACAAAGATGGGACAGAAAGTAGTGAGTGAGGAGGATGTAAAAAACCTGCAAAGGGACATAGACAGGCTAAGTAAGTGGGCAGAGATTTGGCAGATGGAATACAATACTGGAAAGTGTGAGGTTATGCACTTTGGCAGGAAAAATCATAGAGCAAGTTATTATCTTAATGGCAAGAAACTGGAAAGTACTGTAGTACAAAGGGATCTGGGGGTCCTGGTGCACGAAACTCAAAAAGTTAGTATGCAGGTGCAGCAAGTGATCAAGAAGGCCAATGGAATGTTGGCTTTTATTGCTAGGGGGATGGAATATAAAAGCAGCGACGTATTGCTGCAGTTGTACAAGGTATTGGTGAGACCGCACCTGGAATACTGCATACAGTTTTGGTGTCCATACTTAAGAAAAGACATACTTGCTCTCGAGTCAGTAGAAAAAAGGTTCACTCGGTTAATCCCGGGGATGAGGGGGTGGTCATATGAGGAGAGGTTGAGCAGATTGGGACTCTACTCATTGGAGTTCAGAAGAATGAGAGGCGATCTTATTGAAACATATAAGATTGTGAAGGGGCTTGATTGGGTGGATGCGGTGAGGATGTTCCCAATGATGGGTGAAACTAGAACTAGGGGGCATAATCTTAAAATAAGGGGCTGCTCTTTCAAAACTGAGATGAGGAGAAACTTCTTCACTCAGAGGGTGGTAGGTTTGTGGAATTTGCTGCCCCAGAAATCTGTGGAAGCTACATCATTAAATAAATTTAAAACAGAAATAGATAGTTTCCTAGAAGTAAAGGGCATTAAGGGTTACGGGGAACGGGCAGGAAATTGGACATGAGTATAGGTTCGGAATGGTCATGGCCCTGTGTGTAGTGGAGTGGGCCCAGGGGCCATGTAGCCTGGTTCTGCTCCTGCTGTGTTTTAATTCTGTGTTAGATTTCAGGAGATGGTTTTATTCCTGATCCTGGCTGGGGTGGAGATCGCCTTTACAGAAGGTCAGTACTGTAGAAAATACAGGGACAGAGTGATCTCCTGGAAGAATTTTGATCGCCTAGATGGGTCGGAGAGGAATTTCCCAGATTTTTTTCTCCCAAATTGGCCATTAGGTCTTTATCTGGTTTTTCGCCTCTCTCGGGAGATCACATGTGTTCGGGTGGATGGAGAGTGATAGAAGATTTGAGGTTAGGATCAGATCAGCCATGATCTTATTGAATGGTGGAGCAGGCTCGAGGGGCCGATTGGCCTACTCCTGCTCCTATTTCTTATGTTCTTATGTTCTGATGAGACACAGAACTCTGAGCGAGAGTCAGAGAGAGACACAGAGACACTGAGAGAGAAACACAGAGACACAGAGACACTGAGCGAGAGACAGAGACACAGAGACACTGAGCGAGAGACAGAGCGAGAGACACTGAGACAGTGAGCAAGAGTCAGAGAGAGAGAGACACAGAGACACTGAGCGAGAGACAGAGAGAGACACAGGGACACTGAGCGAGAGACAGAGAGAGACACAGAGACACTGAGCGAGAGACAGAGAGACACAGAGGCACTGAGTGAGAGACAGAGAGAGACACAGAGACACTGAGCGAGAGACAGAGAGAGACACAGAGACACTGAGCAAGGGACAGAGACACAGAGACACTGAGTGAGAGACTGAGAGAGACACAGAGACAATGAGCGAGAGACAGAGAGAGACACAGAGACACTGAGCGAGAGCCAGCGAGAGACACAGAGACACTGAGAGACAGACAGACAGAGACACAGAGACACTGACCGCGAGACAGAGAGAGACACAGAGGCACTGAGCGAGAGACAGAGAGAGACACAGAGACACTGACTGCGAGACAGAGAGAGACAGAGAGACACTGAGCGAGAGACACAGGGACGTTGAGTGAGAGAATTCTACAACATCCAAATCCCAATCCAAATCTGGCTCAAAATATTTGACAGCATAATCCTGCCCATTGCACTGTACGGTAGTGAAGTATGGGGCCCGCTAAATCACCAAAGCTACACTAAATGGGAAAAACACACAATAGAAGCCCTACATGCAGAATTCTGCCGAAGCATCCTTCGCACCCAAAGAAAAACGCCAACAAATGCATGCAGAGCCGAACTAGGCAGATACCCACTGATAATAAACATCCAAAAACGAGCACTAAACTTCCTAAATCACCTCAAATCTAGCTCCCCAGACACCCTTCATTTCAAAGCCTTTCAGACCCAAGAGCTAAACCCAGAAAAGAGTCCCCTGAGTCAGCTGCTACTGAAACTAAGTACTCAGCCGGACCCTGACCAGCCCCAGACCAACACAGCCGTCCAAACACCAATCCGAGTGAACCAAATCATTAAAAAATGCAAAGAAACCTACCTGGAACATTGGAACAAAATAACCGAAAGCCAAAGCAGATTAGAATGTTACCGGGCCCTAAAAAGAGAATATAAACTGGCAGACTACCTCACGACCATCAGAGACACAAAACAGAGACAGACCCTCACCAGGTACAGACTAAGCGACCACCAACTGGAAATTGAAAAAGGCAGATACAAGAAATCCTGGCAGCCTAGAGAGAATAGAATATGCGATCAATGTCCGGCCGGCGAGGTTGAAACAGAGATGCATTTCCTCCTAAAATGCGAAAAATTCAACACATCAAGAAACATATTATTCAACAAGCTAAGCCAAACAACCCCAGATTTCAAGGAATTGGATGACCTGTCAAAATTGAGATTAGTCCTAGGAGAAGGAGACAGACCATACCTTGGGGCTAAATATGTAACAACATGTCACAACCTGAGGACTGTTTAAAATTAAGACTGTTTAAAATTAATATTGAACGTACCAAATGAAGTACAAAGACTGTTTAAAATTAATATTGTTTAAAAGTAATATTGTATGTACCCAACAAATGTCAAATCGATTGACACCTACAGAATGTTGGAAAACTGTACCTTTTTGCTATGTAAGCTTTGGCAATATGGTTCTCTGTAAACTTTCATGCCAATAAAGCATTTGAATTGGAATTGGAATTGGAATTGGAGAGACACAGATACACTGAGCGAGAATCAGTGAGAGACACAGAGACACTGAGCGAGAGACAGAGAGAGACACAGAGACACTGAGTGAGGGACAGAGAGAGAGAAAGAGACACTGGCGAGAGACAGAGAGAGACAGAGAGACACTGTGCGAGAGATATTAAATCCGTGATTCTTAAAGTATGATGTTTTCCAATAATTACACGGAGGCTGTAACTTAACAATCAACAGGTGTTTACTGGAGGAGGGTAGTCTGAAGACTGACAGTACAGAGGCATGCTCAAGGCTTATATACAGGTGTGGTCACTGCCGGTACTACAGTATACAGGAGCTGTAAAAATAGTTCTCTCTTAAAAGTACATACACTACAATTCCTCCCCTTTTAGATTAGCAGTATCCATAATATTCAAATAACAATTATCACGTTAACATGCACATTAAACTGAAATAGTCCATTTATAGATTCAGGCCTAGAAATTCAGTGTAGCCACTTTTGGGGCGGTAAAGTCGGGCGGGCGCTAAAGTTTGCGCCCGGCGCAAAGTCGGTGGCACTTCGCCGATATTCAGTAGCTTCGTCCTAAGAGGTTGCTTGAGTGCTAAAGCTGGCGATGCACGCCTATCTTTAGGCGCTAAGCCGGCGGTGCTGAGGGATAGCACCGAGGCCGGGCGCAGCGCAGGTGCGGTCATTTCTTGATTGACAGCAGACACCGTGGCGCCGGCCAGCTCTTAAAGGGGGAAGGGTCGACTTGCTCTGCTGCAATGGCCTGCACACTGCAGCCTTCCAGCTAGGCCTGAACACTGCTGGTGATCAGAAGGAGCCATGGCAATGGTACAGAAGGCCCGTGAGCGTGCCCTGCGCTTCTCAGCCCATGACTTGAAGGTGATGGTGAGGGCCTTGGAGAAGAGACAGCACATCTTGTTCCCGGACACTGGCAGGAAGCCTCCCACCAGCGTCTATAGGAAAGCCTGGAGGGAGGTCGCCCGCTGGGTGTCGGCCACCGGCGATGCCCCCAGGGACAATGTCCAATGCCAGAAGAAGTTTAATGACCTGACCAGGATTGTCAGGGTGAGTACCCTTTCCAGTCTCCTCCTCATCCTTGCATGTACACCTGACATGATGGGCAAAGGGACCTGAAAGCTCTAATGGCCAGCCCTCAGCCAGCAGCTATGGGACAGTCATGAACATCAATTGCACATTCTGCACTTTACACCATGGGAGGCAGCGCACACCACATCAGGGCTACACACTGGCCAAGCTATTCCACCATGGGAGGCAGTGCACACCACATCAGGGCTACACACCGTACTTACAGGCCATCCTTTCTCTTGCAGGCAAAATTTGCCAACAACCGAAGGCACCAGGAGCAGACCGGGGGAGGCCGCCCCCAGATCCAGGAGCTCACTCCCCTGGAGGAGCACGTGAGTCGCCTCATGGGACCCTGGGTGATTGGGCCCGTCGCCTGTGGAGATGCCGACCCTCTTCTGGGCCACAATGGTATGGACATCACCTTTTGGACCTCTCTCGTCGCACTTGCGCATCCGATCTACCTCCTTTGCCATTGTCCGACCAATGCGCTGAATGCCACCAGTCATGCCTCCCTCGCTGATGCCCTCGCCTCACTCTAAAGCTACTCTTGTGCCTTCCTGCTTTCAGCTGGTGACGAGGAGCTCCCTGAAGCTGCCAGTGACAGCCCCTCCGGGGAGGAGGAGGAGGAGGAACAGGAAGGCGGACCATCAGGGCAGCAGTCAGGTGCGGCTGCAGATGCCGAAGTAGTGGACACGTCTTCCCTGGAGGAGAGCCTGGAGGAAGTGTCGGAGGGGAGTGTAGCTGCTGGGACCAGTGGCGTCCAGCAACCCAGGAGGGCTGCGGTTGGTCCGCGGCCTTCCCCCCCAGAGGGGGCAAGGATCGGAGGGGCGTGCAGTTGCTGGGCCCAGTTGCCGCCGGCAATGTGGCAAGGGTCGGCCAGCTCTGCCCCCTGCTCCCCAGCGGGAGAGTCCGGACTCCAGTCCGGCCACGTTCAACTCAGAGGAGGTGCGCCACCTCGATCAAATGGCCCAGGATTCGGATCGCCGGCACACCGAGCTGATGGGGGTAGTGGCACGGATGCCTGAGGCCATCGAGTCCCTGGCTAGTAGTGTGCGCGAGTTCGGGGCCTCACATGCCGCGAGTGGCCGGCTGATCAGTGATGCCATCCAGACAGTGGCTGCTCTGTTGCGGTCGCAGACCAGGGCAACAGGGGCACTGACTGCTGCCACATGCGCTGCGTCAGCCAGGCATCGCCTGGACACCCGCGGCGCTGCAGCAGCACAGCGGGCTGCCCTTCGGCAGATTGGTGCGCATGCTGCAGTGCGGGCCCGTGCGAGTGCCAGAGTGCCACATCACCAGCCAGGGCCGACCATCCGCCAGATTGCACACATTCCTCCAGCCGTCACCGCCATTCCCCCAGTGGCGCCTCAATGGCAAGCGGCTGCGAATGATGTTGGCCATGCACAGCTGCGCCAATCACCAGCCGGCCCCTCGAGGGGCAAACCCCGTCTAGGCCGCCCCCCAAGGGCATCTGCCGGAAGGACATCTAACCCTCAGGAGCCTTTCCCCAGCCTCGCAGCAACCACTGGGCAGAGCTTGCGGAGGAGCAGCAGGCCGGGCAGGGGCCCCAATAGGCTCGACAAGGTCTCGCCCTCGCGGCCCAATAAGTAGACGGTGTGGACAAGTGTTATTTTATATGGCGATGCCTATGTTTCTTTTGGGGATGGTTGTTTTGTTTCTGGGGATGTTTTTTGGGTTAAGGCCGAGGATGGAGGCCATTTTTGAACAAATGTTGTTATTCCTCCCCAGGTTGTGGGAGTGAGTCATTTGATGTACTGTTTTTTGGGACCGTTGAATGTTTCTGGGTTTCATGTGGGAAGGGGTTTCATTGGTCTAAAATAAAGATTTCTCTTTATTCAGAGAGTGTCCATGTTTGTTGCTGTAAGTGTTTGTTGCCTTCGCCGGCTGAGGGCTTGCGGGGCGGCTGCGTTCATGTTCCTTCATGGCCACAAGGCATTCCCTGACAGGGGGCTTAGAAGTGACGTTCAATAAGCCGCCGACGGACGGCCCTTGGACCTTCTCGCTCCCTCCTGGGATGGTACTCCTCCTCCTCCTGCTCCTCCTCCTCATGCTCCTCCTGCTCCTCCTCCTGAGGTGGTGGTCCAACGTGAGGTGGCAGTGCCTGAGTCCTGCGGAGAGCCAGGTTGTGCAGCATGCAGCAAACAACGACGAATTGGGACACTCGGTCCGGGGAATACTGCAGAGATCCGCCGGAACGATCCAGGCAGCGGAACCGCTGCTTGAGGACGCCAATTGTTTGCTCGATTATGTTTCTGCTCGCTTGATGACTCTCGTTGTCTGCCTCTTCAGCAGGGGTCCTGGGCGCGCGGAGCGGGGTCATGAGCCAGGTACACAAAGGATAGCCTTTGTCCCCGAGAAGCCATCCTCTTGGGGGAGGCTGTGCCTCGAACATGTCACGCACAGTTGTCTGCCGCAGGATAAAGGCATCGTGGCTGCTGCCTGGAAAGCGGGCATTGACAGCTAGGATGTGCTGCTTGTGGTCACACACCAGCTGCAGATTGAGGGAATGGTAGCCCTTCCGGTTGTGGTAATCCTCGGCATGCTCCACAGGTGCCCGCAAAGCCACATGCGTACAGTCAATGGCGCCCTGCACCAAGGGTAAGGCCGCGAATCTTGCAAATCCCAATGCACGCTGATGCTGCCTCTCCAGGGCCATGGGGAAGGAGATGAATTGGCGTCTCCTTCAGAAAAGGGCATCGGTCACCTGGCAGATGCAGCAATGCACGGCAAACTGGGATATGTTAGCAATGTCCCCAGCAGCGGATTGGAAGGAACCGGTGGCATAGAAGTTCAAGGCCACCGTCGCCTTCGCCTCCACCGACAGAGACGTCCTGCTCCTGAGCTTTGGACGCAGATCTCTGCGAAGCAGATGGCAGATCTCTCCAACCACCTCCTTTCGGAATCTCAGCCTTTTTACACATCTCGCGCCACTCATGTTGAGGTAGGTGCGCTGCTGGCGGTATGCCCTGACTGGGTAAGGCCTATGTTGCTGACGCCTGTTGCCCCCTCTGTGTTTAGCAGGGCTGCCCCTCTCACACCGCGTCTGTGAGCCCTACGGACATGACGCTGAAACTCAGCGTTGGCACCCCATGCAGCCCTCATAATATGCTGCCAAACAGTCAAATATACAAGAGGCCACTTGCAACGCTCTGGCCTGAAGCCAAAAATACCTGAGCTAGTGTTGGCCCAAACCAGAAAGCTGTCTTCCTTGGTCTCTCTCCAGAAATCCGTTGCACAAAAGTGTTTGCTGCAAAATGCCTGCCCTTTATAGTGCAGGGTAAGTGCCCTTTAATTTACGCTCCCCGGGTCCCGCGTCGGCTCTGTTGCGTTCCACTAAACAAGCGTGCGGGCCGCCGGCCGCACAATGGGGCGGTCCCACTGAAGTTCTGGATCGGGGCGCGCAAAGGGCGTTGCACGAGGATATGACGTCATTTTCTGCGCGCGCAGGTGAGCGCGCGCTAAACTTTGCACCGGTGCTAAATGTCTACTTAATTTGGGGCGAGGCGCAGATCGCGCTGCGCCCGGACGCTACACGCATAGCGCCCGAAATTCACTTCTCTTAAGGCGCTAACGGCTGGCGCAAGCAACTGAATTTCTAGGCCTCAATCTTTGGGGCGGCTTCCTGATCCTTTCGGGATAGCGCCTTTCCTGAGGTTCTTGTTCTTGGTGCGGAGGCGATTCTGGACCCTTTTCGTCGGTTATTTCATCATTTTCCACTGCTACTGTTTCTGAGGTAGATGCTACCGGTATGTCGGGTTCATCCCCAGGTACGCGAGACATGGGGTTGACTCGTTCCTGTAACGCAAAGATCTGGTCGAAGTGGCGTCTCACAATGTTCTCCCCGACATCCACTGTGTACATTAATGGCCCCTGCCGTGTGCATATCGTTCCGGGTTGCCATTTCTCTGTTCGGTAGTCACGGGCCAAGACTGGTTGTCCTACATTGAAACTCCTTGTCAGCTTCTCATTGATGTGCTGGAATTGTTTATCCTCAACATTTCTTCGCACATTTGGTCTGAGCAAATCCAGACGAGGTCTCAACCTTCGGTTAAAGAACATCATGGCCGGGGTCTGGTTGGTAACTGCATGTGTCGCAATTCTGTAGGCTAACAGGAAATTGTCCACCTTATGCTGTAGTGGAATTTCATCATCGCACATGGCATTTATCGCCTTTTTAAAGGTTTGTACGAACCTCTCAGCCAATCCATTTGTGGCTGGATGATACGGGGCGGATGTATAATGCCTTACCCCATTCCTTCTCATAAATTTCCGAAACTCTTCGGACACAAACTGTGGTCCATTATCAGAGCAAATCTGCTCTGGCAAGCCGTTCCTGGCAAATATGGTCCGTAGGACTGCAGTCGTTTTCTCTGTAGTGGTTGATGTTGTGTATGTAACCTGTTCCACCTTAAGAGAGCTTAAGCCTGTTCCACCTTAAGAGATGTACTACTTTCTCAGGCTGCTGCAGACATAATACCGGGGGTGAACACACCGGTATATAAGCACTGTGCAGTAATCTTGTATTCAGTGTAGTCCCTACCTCCAACCAGTAAAGACCTGTTTTATTGTTACTGATTAAGTCTGAGTATTAATTACTTGAACAACTCACAGACTTAACAGTTGAGGACATTTTTATTACCTCAGGCCATTTCGAGTGAGCATCCACTCACTGCTATTAAGAACATTGAGTCCATGAATGGACCAGCAAAATCAATATGCACCCGTTGCCATGGAGAGGAGGGCCACTCCCATGGGTGTAGAGGGGCATGTGGTGGTGCATTTTGGACCTTCTGGCATCCTGAGCAGCTCTTTGTTAGGTCCTCGATTTGTTGATCGATCCCCGGCCACCACACATAAGCCCGAGCAAGGCTTTTCATTTTCACACCTCCCAGATGACCTTCGTGAAACACATTGAGCACTCTCTCCCTTAACTTGGGTGGAATTACCACTCGGGATCCACACATCACTGTCCCCTGGCATACTGACAGCTGTTCTCTTCTGGATGAGAATGCTGGCAACAGTGAGTCGCCATGTGTTGGCCATCCCCTCACCGTCAAATCATATACCTGAGACAGTGTCGGATCATTGCGGGTCTCCTTCTCTATATCTGTGTTAGTTACTGGCAATCGTTCAATTATTGACGAATAAAATATTTTGACAGGGTCCACTGCTGGTGCTTCTTCTACAGTATGCAGTGGCAGGCGTGATAGCCCATCAGCGTTTCCATGCTGTTTCATTCCTTTATATTCTATTTCATATTGGTTCGCCCCTAGAAAAAGGGACCATCTTTGTAACCGTTGTGCAGTCATCACCGGAACGCCCTTCTTTGGATTAAAGACGGAGACAAGTGGTTGGTGGTCAGTCAGCAAGGTGAACTTCTGCCCATGCAGATAGTGGTTGAATTTTTTTACTCCCCATACTAGGCTGAGGGCCTCCCTGTCGATCTGGGCGTAGTTGCGCTCGGCTGAGGTTAGTGACCGAGACGCAAATGCTACTGGCCTCTCCAACCCGTCTGG
Organism: Somniosus microcephalus; assembly: GCF_052327205.1. Lineage (NCBI taxonomy): Eukaryota > Metazoa > Chordata > Chondrichthyes > Squaliformes > Somniosidae > Somniosus > Somniosus microcephalus. The sequence continues at coordinate 27,589,393 of NW_028225180.1, read as the reverse complement.
GAATTTGTGCGACAGCACCGCTCCAATACCATAGGGTGATGCATCACATGCCAACCGAATTGGTAGTGCTGGGTTGAAATGGGCCAACACCTCTTTTGATGTGATCAATTCTTTGCACTTCTGGAAAGCTCATTTACATTCATCATTCCACTTCCATGGAACCCCCCTTTGCAGTAGGGTGTTCAGTGGGTGTAATACTGTAGACAAATTTGGTAAGAACTTATGGTAGTAGTTCACCAGCCCGAGGAACGACCTCAGTTGTGACACATTTTCCGGTGCTGGAGCCTTGACTACTGCCTCAATCTTTTCAGGGGACTTATGTAACCCCTCTTCATCAATAACGTGGCCACAATACGAGATCTGCTTCTGGAAGAACTCGTACTTGTGGCGATTAGCTCATAGCCCATATTCCTTTAATCTAGTGAGCACCTTCTCCAGGTTGGCGAGGTGATCACTGTCATTTTCGCCCGTGACCAGGATGTCGTCCAAATAACACTGGGTCCCTGGGATCCCTTGCAGGACTTGATCCATCGCCCTTTGCCAAATAGCCGGAGCCGATGCTACCCCGAACACCAGCCGGTTGTATTGGTAGAGACCTTTATGAGTGTTGATCGTGAGGTATTGTTTTGAGGCTTCTTCTACCTCCATTTGCAAGTACGCCTGGGCCAGATCAATTTTGGTGAAGCGTTTACTTCCAGATAGCGAGGCGAAAATATCCTCAATCCGTGGAAGCGGATATTGTACCTTGTGAAGGACTGGGTTCACTGTCACCTTAAAATCCCCACAGATGTGGACCTTCTTTGGTTCCCCAGGCGTATTACTCAGCGGCCTCTTCATTACAGGAATGATGGGTGTAGCCCACTCGCTCCAGTCTACTTTGGACAGTACTCCTGAACGTTCCAACCCTTCCAGCTCTGCTTCAACGGCTGGTCGGATCGCATAAGGCACCGGTCTGGCCTTAAAAACTTTGGGCTTGCATTTTCCTCTATTTTAATCGTTGCTGTTATGCCTTTTAGTGTTCCGAGTCCCTCCTGGAACACTTCTTGTGCGTCAGTTATCATTTTTGACAGTCGTCCAGGTGTGACGTCGTCATCCTTTTTGGCCTCAACCTTCAGTGCCTGTATGGAATGCCAATCTAATTGTATCTTCCGGATCCATTCACGTCCTAGTAGTGGTGGTCCTCCATCTGGCAATACATATAGGTCCATTTTAGGTATTTCCTGGCCTTTGTATATCACTTTCACCCTTATTTTACCTTTGGGGTAGATTTATTGCCCCGTGTACGTCTTCAAGACAATCTCTGTATCTTTCAAGGGTATATGTTAAAATAGCCGCTTGTAGTCCCTTTGGTTTATGACTGTTAGGGCTGATCCTGTGTCCAATTCCATTTTCACTTGGACTCCGTCTATCTTGAGTGTGACCCAGATAGTCTGGTGATCCTCCATTTTGATTACCTGATGTAGTTTCAGACAACCCAGCTCCTTGCTTCTGGAGTCTGTATCACTTGTCTGTTCATCTGAACTGCTGTCCATCACCTTATGTACATTTTTGTACTTCTCCTGTGGAGATTTCTTGCTGCTGGTTTTCTTCCCTGACCTGCAGACTCTTGCTATGTGTCCTGCTTTTCCACACTGTCTGCACACTTGGTCCTTGAACCAACAATCCGTCTGGTCGTGTGTTGTTCTGCCGCTGTAGGATTCGCAAAATCCAGGAAAATACAGCCTACATTTTAAAACCCCTGAAATGGCCACATTTTTAAGAGCACAAGATGGAGTCGGCAGATCACATCACATAATATGGTAAGATTTAAGGTGGTCATGGAAAAGGACAGGGATGGGCCAGAAATAAAGGTTCTAAATTGGGGGAGGCCGATTTTAATAGGATAAGGCAGGATCTGGCCAAAATGGACTGGGATCAGCTACTTGTAGGAAAATCCGCATCGGAGCAATGGGAGGCTTTCAGAAGGGAGATTGAGATCATACAATGGCAACATGTTCCCGTAAAGGTCAAGAGTGGTTCCAAAAACCACAGGGAACCGTGGATGCCAGGGGATATACGAGAATGGATTTGGAAAAAAAGGAGGGCTTTTGGTAGATACAAAAGGCTAAAGACGGAGGAAGCCCTAGAGGAGTACAAAAAGTGCAGGGGGATACTTAAAAAAGAAATTTGGAGATCAAGGAGGGGCCATGAAATAACACTGGCGAGCAAAATAAAGGAAAATCCGAAGATGTTTTATAAGTATATTAAGGGTAAGAGGATAACTAGGGAAAAAATAGGGCCCTTTAGGGACAAAAGTGGCAATCTGTGTGTGGAGCCGGAAGATGTAGGAGGGGTTCGAAATGAATTTTTTGCATCTGTTTTCACTATGGAGAAGGACGATGTAGACATAGAAATAGGGCGGGGGGACTGTGATATGCTCGAACATATTAACATCGAGAGGGAGGAGGTATTGGCGGTTTTAGCTGGCCTAAAAATGGATAAATCCCCAGGCCCGGATGAAATGTATCCCAGGCTGCTGTGTGAGGCAAAGGAGGAGATTGCGGGGGCTCTAACACATATATTCAGGACCTCTCTGGCCACAGGGGATGTGCCAGAGGACTGGAGAACCGCTAATGTAGTACCATTATTCAAGAAGGGTAGTAGGGAAAAACCGGGGAACTACAGGCCAGTGAGCCTAACATCAGTGGTAGGAAAATTATTGGAAAAAATCCTGAGGGACAAAATTTGTCTCCACTTGGAGAGGCAAGGATTAATCAGGGATAGTCAACATGGCTTTGTCAAGGGAAGATCATGTCTGACTAATTTGATTGAATTTTTTGAGGGGGTGACTAGGTGTGTGGATGCGGGTAACGCAGTGGATGTGGTACACATGGATTTCAGTAAGGCCTTCGATAAAGTCCCGCACAGGAGACTGGTCAAGAAGGTAAGAGCCCATGGAATCCAGGGTGCCTTGGCACATTGGATACAAAACTGGCTTAGTGGCAGAAGGCAGAGGGTGATGGTCGATGGTTGTTTTTGTGACTGGAAGCCTGTGGCCAGTGGGGTACCACAGGGATCGGTGCTGGGTCCCTTGCTGTTTGTGGTCTACATTAATGATTTGGATATGAATGTAAAGGGTATGATCAGTAAGTTCGCGGATGATACAAAAATTGGTAGGGTGGTAAATAGCAAGGAGGGTAGCCTCAGTCTGCAGGACGATATAGATGGGTTGGTCAGATGGGCGGAACAGTGGCAAATGGAATTTAATCCGGAAAAGTGCGAGGTGATGCACTTTGGGGGGACTAACAAGGCAAGGGAATACACAATGAATGGAAAGACCCTAGGCAAGACGGAGGGTCAGAGGGATCTGGGTGTGCAAGTACACAGATCCCTGAAGGCGGCGGAACAGGTGAATAAGGTGGTAAAAAAGGCATATGGGATACTTGCCTTCATTAGCCGAGGCATTGAATATTAGAGCAAGGAGGTTATGATGGAGCTGTATAAAACACTGGTTAGGCCACAGCTGGAATATTGTGTGCAGTTCTGGTCGCCACACTACAGGAAGGATGTGATCGCGTTAGAGAGGGTGCAGAGGAGGTTCACCAGGATGTTACCAGGGCTGGAGCGCTTCAGCTATGAAGAGAGACTGGGCAGATTGGGATTGTTTTCCTTGGAGCAGAGGAGGCTGAGCGGGGACATGATTGAGGTGTACAAAATTATGAGGGGCATAGATAGGATGGATGCTGAGGAGCTTTTTCCCTTAGTAGAGGGGTCAATAACTAGGGGGCATAGATTCAAGGTAAAGGGCGGGAGGTTTAGAGGGGATTTGAGAAAGAACTTATTCACCCAGAGGGTGGTTGGAGTCTGGAACTCACTGCCTGAAAGGGTTGTGGAGGCAGAAACCCTCACAACATTTAAGAAGCATTTGGATGAGCACTTGAAATGCCATAGCATACAAGGCTACGGACCAAATGCTGGAATATGGGATTAGATTAGACAGGGCTTGATGGCCGGCGCGGACACGATGGGCCGAAGGGCCTCTATCCGTGCTGTATTACTCTATGACTCTATGACTCTATGACATAACACTGCAATACCTTAAAGAAACCTGAGTCACCACCGATTGGAAAATTCAAGACTGACTGCAATTGATATGGTAATAAAGGTAGCAGCAGTAACAAAGTCAAAAACAAAGGACTTGCACTTGAAAAGGTCATGTTAATCGCCAGATAAACGTAAACCCATCACTGAAATCACAGAGCACAGACAAGACCCATTATCTGCATCAAACTCAGCGGGACACGGGACATAACCCATCAGTTTGGTTTCGGCCACGATTAAAGTCGTTAAACTAAAGTACCAGCTTTTGTCAAAGTAGCCGGCCCAAAACTTTGACAAAACAAAACCCCTGATTTGGTGTCAAAGATAAGGGCAAGGAAACAGTATCACTGTTGGGGGAAAATCGACGGGCAGAAGGTACGATCGGAGGCAGAGAACAACGAGAGGTTAAGGTTAAGTTGAACGGTTCGAGTGGAGAGGTCCGATTAGGAGGTTCGATTACGGTTCGAGGAGCACGGAGGTTCTACAAGTTCGAGCAGGAGAGCAGGTTCTGGAGCCCGTCCCAGAAGGAAGATCAATCGGGAATCCCGGAAGCTACAGGAGCACCAAGGTCGAGGACAGTTTTAAAACCCTGGTGAGCATAGAGGCCCAACTCCACCTAGCTGACCTAGTAGAGGGATACTTTAGAGACGGGAGGGTTTTAATATTAAGGGCTTTGTAATCGGGAGTGTTATTTATCCTTCGTTGTACCGCGCGCTTTCCCCACCCTCGTTTCATTATACCGCAGCTAATGAATTGATGTATTTTAAGATAGTCAAAGTAATTCTTGTGTGTTAAATTTTAGTTCCCATTGGGAGGCGTGTTAATGATTTTGTCTGTGTTGTTTCTTTGTTCCCTGTGTTTTTATTCTCCTTATAAATAAAGAAACCATTCATTTTAAAACTTACCTTGTCTCACCTGATCCATTTATCTTCCGAGTCACAAGTTGGGCCAACACATCAAGGTAGTCTGGCAATAAGTCCAGTGTCTAGAATCAGTGAGGGGGGAGCGCTTCGAAACCGCTCATGAGCAGTGTGAAATCAAGAATCGATCTCGCACACCACAAGCTCGTTAAAAAGACCCCTTACAGAATGGCGACCGCGGCAGGACACTGGCTACAGACCCCTTGTGTGGTGGACAAAGACTCGGGTGAGACAGATGTGATGGAGGACAGTTTATCCTCCTACGTGTGTGGTAAAGTAAACGTTGCAAAAAAATGGGTATGCGACCTGTTAGGGGCCGAGCGTCCCCTAGAGGCAGCCACCCAGTGGACGGCTAGTAAAGAGCGCCGCAAGGGCATTGAAAAAGTGGTATGGCTTATGTGTTATAAAAAGCAGGTTCTGATACTGGACCAAGCAGTGACCAGTAAGGAAACTAAAATAAGGCATTTGTCCCGGGAGCTGCAGGAAAAGGGTGCAGCGGAAGGGAAGGTGCTAGTGGCCCTGGAGGCTGTAAGCCAGGAGAGGGCAGCGATGGTCCGGGACTATCGGGGGAAGGTAGAGCACATGGAAAGCCAGGCCGCTGAAGTGCAGCGTGAGCACCAGGCCAGGGTAGAAAGGCTGGAGAGCAAGATAGCTGAGCTGGAGGGGAGCGCTAGATTCAGGGCAGAACACGTAGAATATCAGGCAAGGGAATCCAGGGAGAAAGAGAGGAGATTAAAGACGGAGATTAGCCACCTCATGGGGGAACTGAAGGCACAGGAGGAAAAGGTAGGCGAAGAAAAAGCAGCCTATAAGCTGGCCTGCGCTCGGGGGTTTGAGGAGGCAGACCACGGCACCTGTCGGCAGGAAACAGAAAGCTTAAATATGGCGTTGGCCAGGGCAAAGGGGATGATATGCCTCATTAGCCCGAAGGTCGGCCAGGCTGAGTTCAACGGCAACCCAAGCAGGGAAGTCCCGCAGGCAGCCCCCAGAGCAACACGGGTTAGGGAACCAGACGTTTCACAGCTACCACCCATAGCCCCTACTTTTCCAGAGGTCTGGGATAAGGAGGGGGTGGAGGATGAAGACTTCAAGGTAGGCCAGGGTAGCCGGAGAGAGAATCAGGGACCGGGACCGGTGTACCCCGTGACACAACGAAGGTGCGGACCACCCGGTGAGGACGGGGAACCTGGGGACCTCCAGAACCAATTTCTGGTGCCACACAGTGCGCAACAGTTGCGCTCCATGGTGAGCTACATCCCCAAGCTCACCTTGAAGGGGGACCCTTCTCTTCACTTTAGGGAGATAGAACAGGTGGCCTGTGTTAACGACTGCGACGAGGCAGAGCAGGCCAAGATGCTGTTGTTCTCCCTGGGTAGCGATCTCCTCCAGACGCTACCCGATGGGTGTAAGAAGGGTCAGGAAAATTATGAGGGGCTGAGGGACGAGATCCTGGAGGCCATGGGGATGAACGAGGGAAGTCCTTTCACCCGGGTGGAGAAAACAGTCCAGCTCCCCGGGGAATCCCCGCAGGCGTTCGCGGACAGGCTGTGGCCAGTCTACCGGGGTGCGTGCCTGGGAATGCCGGCGCGAGAGCACCTGAACAGGGACCAGTTAGTCCACTGGCTCAGGTGCCTGATGAATAACTCCCTGCCCCACGTTCGAACGCAGGCAATGGCCTGGTTCGACTCTGTGGTAAACCACTGTTAACCTGTACATGCCTGTGTGGTAAACCACTGTTAACCCTGTACAAGTCCAGGCATGTCTCAGCCCCTGGCTCCACCCCTAAGCCCGGGTATAAAGGTGACTCACCACCCTTCCCCCGAGAGCTCTTAGGATGGATTCACTAGCAGAGGCATGCTCTAGTTTTTAGTCAATAAAAGCCTACTTCATTTAAGTCCATCTCGTAGTCTTTCGTATTGTTGATAGCGCATCAATTTTATTGACTAATTTGCAACATGGAGCAAATCTTGAAGCCGGAACGTTTAGACCTGGATCCTCAAGCAGCAGATGCAGCCAATAACTTTGAACACTGGCTGAGCTGTTTCGAAGCCTTCCTGGAAGCCTCCATCACAACTGTCACTACAGATGACGCGAAACGGCTTGTCTTGAACTCACGGGTGAGCCACCGAGTCTACTCGATCATCCGAGACGCCACAACTTACGCGGCCGCCATCGCGACGCTAAAGGAACAATACGTGAGGCCTGTTAACGAGGTCTACGCCAGACACCTCCTGGCTACCCGAAAACAGCGCCCCGGGGAATCGGGCGCTGAATATTTACTGACACTGAGAGTCCTCGGCCGGGACTGTAATTGCAAAGCAGTGACGGCCAAGGAATGCACGGAAGACCTGATCCAAGACGCCTACGTAGCCCGCATCAGGTCCAACTATACTCGGCAGAGGCTGCTGGAACAGAGGGGGCTCGACCTGCAGAAGACGGTGGCCCTCGCTAACTCGTTAGATGTGGCCCTCCAGAACATGGACGCCTACCCCCCTGACCGGATGGCCACGTGGATGCCCCGGGAGCAGCCATCATGGGACCCGGTAAGGCCACAAGCCACCAGCAGCCCAACTACAGCTGCAATGACCAGAGGCCAGAAATGCTACTTCTGCAGCCAGGCCAAGCACCCCAGACAGCAATGCCCAGCAAAGGATGCGACCTGCTCCAAATGCGGCAAGAAAGGCCACTACGCGAGTGTGTGCAAGGCGAAATCGACCCCCAATTCCAGCAGCGCCGCGTGTGAACTGTACAGGCCGCCATTTTGGACCCCACCAACCACGTGTGAGCCGTGCGGGCCGCCATTTTGGACACCACCAGCCGAGGGGGAGCCGCCATCTTGGACACCATCTCGGGACCAGGCCCTCGGCGCGGGCGAATACTACAGCGACCCACCGACCTCGACGATGGCCTCCATCACCCTGGACCAATCTAGGCCCCATCAACTAGCCAGGTCAAGGATGAACGTAAAGGTAAATGGCCATGCCACAAATTGCCTTTTCGACTGCGGAAGCACGGAGAGCTTCATCCACCCCGACACGGTGCGACGCTACTCCCTATCGGTTATGCGCACATGCCACCAGGTCTTTATGGCCTCAAAGTCCCATACGGCGGACGTCGGCCGGCTACTGTGTAGCGACTCTGACAGTGAACGGCGTGGAGTACAGAGAGTTTAAATTCCTCGTCCTGCCACAGCTCTGCGCTCCCGTACTGCTAGGATTAGACTTCCAGTGCCATCTGGAGAGCGTCACGATGGCATATGGCGGGCCCCTGCCCCCACTTACAGTCTGCAGCCAGCAGAATATAAACACGGCACCGCGCAAAGTATGCAGCCTGCCCACCCTGAAGGTCAAATCCCCCCCATTGTTCGCTAACCTCGCCAAAGACTGCAAGCCAATTGCTACTAAAAGCAGGCGGTACAGTGCCGGGGATAGGAGCTTTATTAAATCAGAAGTACAAAGACTCCTGAGGGAAGGGATTATCAAGGGCAGCACCAGCCCATGGCGGGCCCAAGTGGTGGTAGTAAAGACAGGCGAAAAACAGCGCCTGGTTATTGATTACAGCCAGACGATCAATCGATACACGCAATTAGACGCATACCCACATCCCCGCATATCTGACATGGTCAACCAGATAGCACAATACCGGGTATTCTCGACGATTGATCTGAAGTCGGCATACCACCAGCTCCCCATCAGGCCTGAGGACCGCCAGTACACGGCCTTCGAGGCTGACGGCCGCCTCTACCACTTCCTCCGAGTCCCCTTCGGCGTCACCAACGGGGTCTCGGTCTTCCAAAGGGAGATGGACCGGATGGTTGACCAGAACGCGCTGCAGGCCACCTTCCCCTATCTAGACAACGTCACCATCTGCGGCCATGACCGGCAGGACCACGACGCCAACCTAGAAAAATTCCTCCATACGGCCCAACTGCTGAATCTGACATACAACAGAGAAAAATGTATGTTCCGCACCGCGCGCCTCGCTATTCTTGGCTGCGTGGTGGAAAACGGAGTCATCGGCCCCGACCCCGACCGAATGCGCCCCCTCCTGGAACTACCCCCCCCCACACTGCCTAAAAGCCCTGAAGAGATGCCTAGGGTTCTTCTCTTACTACGCCCAGTGGGTGCCCAACTATGCGGACAAAGCCCGGCCCCTCATCAAGTCAACCTCCTTCCCCCTGACGGCAGAGGCCCGTGCGGCCTTCACCCTCATAAAAGAGGACCATGCGAAGGCCACAATGCACGCAGTGGATGAGTCCATCCCTTTCCAAGTGGAGAGCGATGCATCCGACTTCGCCCTAGCCGCAACCCTTAACCAGGCGGGGAGACCCGTGGCCTTCTTTTCACGGACCCTCCAGGGCCCCGAAATTCGACACTCCTCGGTCGAGAAGGAGGCCCAGGCGATAGTGGAGGCTGTACGGCACTGGAGACATTACCTGGCCGGTAAACGTTTCACCCTGCTCACTGACCCACGGTCAGTAGCATTTATGTTTAACAACAGACAAAGGGGGAAAATCAAAAATGGTAAGATATTGCGGTGGAGGATCGAGTTATCCACCTACAACTACGATATCTTATACCGGCCCGGGAAACTTAATGAGCCCCCAGACGCCCTATCCCGTGGGACATGTGCCAACGCACAAGTCGATAGGCTACGGACCCTCCACAATGATCTCTGCCACCCGGGGGTCACCAGGTTCTTCCACTTTATTAAAGCTCGCAACCATCGAGGAGGTCAGGACCATGACCAGGAACTGCCAGGTCTGCGCCGAATGCAAACCGCATTTTTATAGGCCAGACAGGGCACACCTGATTAAAGCCACCCGCCCCTTCGAACGTCTCAGCGTCGATTTCAAGTGGCCCCGTCCCTCCTCTGACCGCAACACGTACTTCCTCAATACTATTGACGAGTACTCCCGTTTCCCCTTCGCCATCCCCTGCCCGGACATGACCAGCGCCACAGTCATCAGGTGCCTCCATGGCCTGTTCGCCATATTTGGCTTCCCCAATTACATCCACAGCGACAGGGGCTTGTCGTTCATGAGCGACGAGCTGCGCCAGTACCTGCTCGAGAACGGCATAGCCACGAGCAGGACTACCAGCTACAACCCCCGGGGTAACGGACAGGTAGAGAGGGAGAACGCAACGGTGTGGAAGACCGCCATGCTCGCCCTAAAATCCAAGGGCCTCCCAATCTCCCGCTGGCAAGATGTCCTCCCCGATGCGCTCCACTCCATACGATCACTGCTCTGTACTGCCACAAACGCCACCCCTCACGAGAAGATGTTCGTCTTCCCCAGGAAATCCACCTCGGGGACATCACTACCGCCATGGCTGACGTCTCCGGGACCCGTCCTGCTCAGGAAACACGTGAGGAGCCATAAGGCGGACCCCCTGGTCGAAAAGGTTCACCGCCTCCACGCCAACCCACAGTACGCCTACGTGGCGTATCCTGACGGGCGGGAGGACACAGTCTCAATTCGAGACGTCGCACCCTCAGGTACCACCCGAAACACCATCGATCACCATCCACTACCTCCACCCACCACCACTACCCACGACGCACCACCGGGGTGTCTACCATGAACTGACGACATGCCGGTGCCATCCCTACCCCGAGAGGACGACACGCCAGTGCTCCGTCCCACGCGAGAAGCGGTCGCGGGCAAAGAACTGCCGCAACCGGCACCACGAAGATCATTACGGCAGACAAGACCCCCGGAGAGACTTTCGTATACAAATTTTTGAAACACTTCACCCCGCCGGACTCTTTTTAAACGAGGGGTGAATGTGGTAAACCACTGTTAACCTGTACATGCCTGTGTGGTAAACCACTGTTAACCCTGTACAAGTCCAGGCATGTCTCAGCCCCTGGCTCCACCCCTAAGCCCGGGTATAAAGGTGACTCACCACCCTTCCCCCGAGAGCTCTTAGGATGGATTCACTAGCAGAGGCATGCTCTAGTTCTTAGTCAATAAAAGCCTACTTCATTTAAGTCCATCTCGTAGTCTTTGGTATTGTTGATAGCGCATCAGACCCCCGAAACCCTCAGACCACGGAGGGGACGGTGATCCGCCAACTCACCGTCACCTTTAGAAACGGGAGGGATAGTGAGACACCCCAGCAAAAAGGGAAGGTTTGTGAGATCAGGCCTGGTGACCAGCCCCGTAAAGAGTGGCGCCAGGAAGGGAGCCGTCCCAACCAAGGCAGACAAACGTGCTACGGTTGCGGGAAGGAGGGGCATTGGCGCAGGGACTGTAAGAATCCCTGGAAGGACACAAGGGGAAAGGTCCCCACAGCCCCAGCCCAAGCCCAGGCCACACCACTGACCCCTGCCCCAGAGAGAGAGACGGAGTCAACTGTTCCTCCAGAGCTGCTGGAGGCGCTGCTGGCTTCGGTGAGATCGTTTGTCCTCACCAAGGGAAAAGTAGCAGCTACCACCGGCCCGGCGGTTCCCCCAACCCCTTCCCAAAGTGGCCAGCAATGACTGGAGCCTGCGCAGCCCGTCTACCTATGTGCGCTTCGGTACGACGGATGGAAGAGAAAAACTGCAGGGGGGCTGCAGCCGCAGGTCACACAGGCAGGACGAGCAGCCTGCGTGAGGGGAGGAGTTGTCCCGTCCACACGGGAGACTCCCCCATTGTTCTGGGACACAAGAGGGGCAGAGCCGGAGGTCCTAGGTCCTGTCCCTGGTCACAGGAGAGGGGAGGAGCCGGAGGTCCTAGGTCCTGTCCCTGGTCACAGGAGAGGGGAGGAGCCGGAGGTCCTAGGTCCTGTCCCTGGTCACAGGAGAGGGGAGGAGCCGGAGGTCCTAGGTCCTGTCCCTGGTCACAGGAGAGGGGGGGAGCCGGAGGTCCTAGGTCCTGTCCCTGGTCACGGGAGAGGGGGGGAGCCGGAGGTCATAGGTCCTGTCCCTGGCCACAGGAGAGGGGAGGAGCCGGAGGTCCTAGGTCCTGTCCCTGGTCACGGGAGAGGGGGGGAGCCGGAGGTCCTAGGTCCTGTCCCTGGTCACAGGAGAGGGGAGGAGCTGGAGGTCCTAGGTCCTGTCCCTGGTCATGGGAGAGGGGGGGAGCCGGAGGTCCTAGGTCCTGTCCCTGGTCACGGGAGAGGGGGGGAGCCAGAGGACCTAGGTCCTGTCCCTGGTCACAGGAGAGGGGAGGAGCCGGAGGTCCTAGGTCCTGTCCCTGGTCACAGGAGAGGGGAGGAGCCGGAGGTCCTAGGTCCTGTCCCTGGTCACAGGAGAGGGGAGGAGCCGGAGGTCCTTGGTCCTGTCCCTGGTCACGGGAGAGGGGAGGAGCCGGAGGTCCTAGGTCCTGTCCCTGGTCACGGGAGAGGGGGGGAGCCGGAGGTCCTAGGTCCTGTCCCTGGTCACAGGAGAGGGGAGGAGCCGGAGGTCCTAGGTCCTGTCCCTGGTCACAGGAGAGGGGAGGAGCCGGAGGTCCTAGGTCCTGTCCCTGGTCACAGGAGAGGGGAGGAGCCGGAGGTCCTAGGTCCTGTCCCTGGTCACAGGAGAGGGGAGGAGCCGGAGGTCATAGGTCCTGTCCCTGGCCACAGGAGAGGGGAGGAGCTGGAGGTCCTAGGTCCTGTCCCTGGTCACGGGAGAGGGGAGGAGCCGGAGGTCATAGGTCCTGTCCCTGGCCACAGGAGAGGGGAGGAGCTGGAGGTCCCAGGTCCTGTCCCTGGTCACGGGAGAGGGGCTAAGCCAGGAAGGTTAGGACCCGCCCCGGTTTTTAGGAAGGAAGCCGAGTCGGAGGACGAAGGTCCCGCCCCCGACTGCGATGAAGGGGAGGAGCCGGAGGTCTTAGGTCTTGCCCCTGAGTACAGCATCAGAGAGGTGACGTCTGGGGGCGGAGACTCTCGACCTGGAGTCCCAGGTAGCGGGGAGGTGCCTGCCGCTGACCCAGAGCCTAGAGAGGCGGAGCCTGCGGGAGGAAGCCCACAGCCGGCAGTCGTGGGGAAGCCACGGGCTGCAGCCAGGGCCAAAGCTCCAGCCAAGGGTCCGGCCCACAAGGAAGCCTCACATGTGGTGACCCTCAGATGGTCAAATAGGAAACCGCAACCGAGGAAGGTTTGGTCGCCGGCTTCCACAAAAGGGACCCCCCGGAAGAAAGCTGCGGGAAGTTTAAACAGTCCACAGCCAGCAGCCACGGACCAGCAGCTGAGACCGTTGTGGGAACGCAGCAGGGGGAGGCCTGCGACGGTCCCCACAGGTTATAAGCTGGCCGTCCGGAGACGGGCGGCAGATGTATATATATATATATATAGTTTTGGGGTAATAAGGTTAGTTTAATTGTAATTTTGGTAAATAAGTAAGTGGTCTTCTGGAAGTATGGAAGCACTTTGGAGCGATAGAATGTGGCAAGTTTTAGGTGAGCTAGGGTCGCGGGACCCACTCACCCCACACCCAAGCCGAGGAGCCCAGGGAGCCCGGCTCGAAACCTTTTTTTATCTCTCCGCCAGATAGTAACAAGATGATGCCAGCAGGAGGCATCATCCTCACGGCCCTGGTGGGCCTCAACATCGCCTGGAGGGGAGAGACGGAGGATCACCGTATCTTTGGCTGCTCCGGGGAAACTGCGCCTCTGGCCCACGACGGGCAGGGCCTGCGCGAAGCAGAGGAAGTCGCTGGGTACATCCACGAGGGCAACTGGCCCGGATGGCTGGGGTCGAACTCCACGAAATATTCGAGCGAGACCGGCTTCGCCTACGGAGAGGTCTCTCTGTCGTGTCCTCGGATCAAGATCCAGGCCACGCGGATTAGTGTGACCATGGGGAAGCGTATTTGCCTAACCTGCAGGGGGAACGTCCCCCTGGATAGGTGGTGGTGGCTCAGGAAACTGAGCAGGGACATGGGGAACCACAGAGTAAAGTGGGAAAGGTTAGGGAACGACACTCACCGGACTATCACAGGGACCCAGGGAGGGTTGACAGTATGCTGGGATAAATGGTGGGAACCCGATCAGGGGATTTACGTGTGTATGTGGGATTCAGAGAAAGTCTGCCCCACAGGTGTTTCCATCATTTTCCACAGCCAGTGGCAAGATAACGGGAGGGGGATAGACTGGGAATCGCGCTTGGACGCATGCGCGGTCCCCTACTCCCCAATCGCGGTTAATGCCACTGAGCTAGTGACCCGCCCCCGACAGCCCCTGCCCACGACCCAGACACCACGGACGGTAGCTGAAAGAGAGCTGAAAGAGACCCTGCAGAAGTTTTACGAGTTTGACTTCGCGGGGGTCAATAGAACCGAACTCTACACCGAGGGCCACAAGGAATGGGAGCAAGTGGGGAGACAAAGAAGGGGCATAATTCCCCCTCTCCCAGAACATCTAACCGAACTGCTGAAAGCAGTTACTGTCGCCCAAAAGCACTTCTATACTTTAGAGCAGAAGACCATCGACATAGGGGCAAAAATCCTAGACATAGTGGTTCCACCATGGTGGGACCTCTTTGATAATATAGAGATCCCATCATGGGTCAGACTGGCTTCCCACGTTTTAGTGGTGTGCCAGATAGGGATCGTTCTGTACCTGGTCTGTGTCCAGTGCAGGAGGAAGGGACACGACAGGGAGTTCCCTAGTCAGCAGACTTGGCGGGACCACTATGTCAGCATAAACGGGGACTCGGCCGTGTAACTACCTTATTTTCCCATCTGTTTTTTTGTGTATTATAATAAAGATTGTGTTGCGTCGGGTTATGACTCTAATGCGAGTCTGCACGTAGTATAAATGTTTCTCCAGTGGGGGATATCTACTCAACTCCGTTTTCGGGATGAGGAAAGTGCGTGTGCAAGGTACACTCCATAGTCAGGTAAACTACGGGGAAGGTCAGCTGGGGAGGGAACGGATTTATGCTCACCCTAAAACATTCATGATACAAAAAGACGATTCGAGATGTCCATTGTATCACAGGGAGGACTGTAGGATTCGCAAAATCCAGGAAAATATAGCCTACATTTTAAAACCCCTGAAATGGCCACATTTTTAAGAGCACAAGATGGAGTCGGCAGATCACATGACTCATTTCAGAAGGACATACCACTGCAATACCTTAAAGAAACCTGAGTCACCACCGATTGGAAAATTCCAGACTGACTGCAATTGATATGGTAATAAAGGTAGCAGCAGGAACGAAGTCAAAAACAAAGGACTTGCACTTGAAAAGGTCATGTTAATCGCCAGATAAACGTAAACCCATCACTGAAATCACAGAGCACAGACAAGACCCATTATCTGCATCAAACTCAGCGGGACACGGGACATAACCCATCAGTTTGGTTTCGGCCACGATTAAAGTCGTTAAACTAAAGTACCAGCTTTTGTCAAAGTAGCCGGCCCAAAACTGACAAAAGAAAACCCCTGATTTGGCGCCAAAGATAAGGGCAAGGAAACAGTATCACTGTTGGGGGAAAATCGACGGGCAGAAGGTACGATCGGAGGCAGAGAACAACGAGAGGTTAAGGTTAAGTTGAACGGTTCGAGTGGAGAGGTCCGATTAGGAGGTTCGATTACGGTTCGAGGAGCACGGAGGTTCTACAAGTTCGAGCAGGAGAGCAGGTTCAGGAGCCCGTCCCAGAAGGAAGATCAATCGGGAATCCCGGAAGCTACAGGAGCACCAAGGTCGAGGACAGTTTTTAAACCCTGGTGAGCATAGAGGCCCAACTCCACCTAGCTGACCTAGTAGAGGGATACTTTAGAGACGGGAGGGTTTTAATATTAAGGGCTTTGTAATCGGGAGTGTTATTTATCCTTTGTTGTACCGCGCGCTTTCCCCACCCCCGTTTCATTATACCGCAGCTAATGAATTGATGTATTTTAAGATAGTCAAAGTAATTCTTGTGTGTTAAATTTTAGTTCCCATTGGGAGGCGTGTTAATGATTTTGTCTGTGTTGTTTCTTTGTTCCCTGTGTTTTTATTCTCCTTACAAATAAAGAAACCATTAATTTTAAAACTTACCTTGTCTCACCTGATCCATTTGTCTTCCAAGTCACAAGTTGGGCCAACACATCAAGGTAGTCTGGCAATAAGTCCAGTGTCTAGAATCAGTGAGGGGGGAGCGCTTCGGAACCGCTAACGAGCAGTGTGAAATCAAGAATCGATCTCGCACACCACAAGCTCGTTAAAAAGACCCCTTACACCGCAGCTATAACACTTCCCTGCTGCATATGACATTTCATTGGTGCCATATTCTTGCGGTCTCCGTTGTATCTCTGCAGCGCCCCTTGCGGCTGCTTCGTGTGATACTGCCATGCTGAAAGCCTTGTTCAGCGTAAGATCCTTTTCTGATAGAAGCCGTTTCTGGGTTCCTTCACTTTGAAGCCCACACACAAACTTGTTCCTTAACGTATCTGCTAGTCCCAATCCAAACTGGCAGTGTTTCGATAGCTTGCGCAGTTCCGTTAAGGACCCAGCATTACTTTCGTCTTTGTGTTGGTTCCTTCTTTGGAACTTAAATCTTTCTGCTATCAGCAGCGGTGTGGCGTTTAAGTGGTCCTGTAGGATTTCCACTATGCTTTTGAAATTCTTATCCACTGGCTTCTCTGCTGTTATTAGGTTTCGCAGTAAGCCATAAGTTTTTGCACCCATGGAATTTAACAAAACCAGTGCTTTCCTAGCATCTGGCACTTCATTCGCCCTGCAGTTCAGCTCAATGCGTTCCACATATGTTGCCCAATCTTCGACTTCATTGTCGAACGCAGTGATACTGCCACTCTTCGGCATCCCTGGGTGTGATTTAACTGTCTAAAATGGCGTCTCCCGCGCTCTCCCTTCTTCACCGCTGGCACAAAATGGTGTCTCCCGCACTTTCGTTTCATCCCGCGCTCGCCCTTCTTCTCCGCTGCGGCTTCTAAAATGGCGTCTCCCGCGCTCTCCCTTCTTCACCGCTGGCACAAAATGGCGTCTCCCGCGCTTTCGTTTCATTCCGCGCTCGCCCTTCTTCTCCGCTGCGGCTTCTAAAATGGCGTCTCCCGCGCTCTCCCTTCTTCTCCACGGCTGTTCGGCCCTTGAGCCCTGGCTGTGCTCTGCACGTTCTCCCGTGCGCCTCTCCCATTGCCGCCGCTCGGTCCTGAACCCGACTGCTGCTTTACCCTCTCTCTCTCTGTTTTGTTTTTCCTCGACGCCGCTCGGTTTTCAACCCCAGCTGCGCCCTGTGCGCTTCACCCTCTCTCTTACCCCGTCGACGCTGCTCGGCTTTTTCTATGCCGTCGGACAGCTCCAGACACCGCTGTCCGGGAAGGGTCTGCGCTGTACCTGTTGCCAGTCTGTTGCTGGATCATCGTGACTGGGGAACCAAGCCCGGCTCTCAACAGCCTCCCCTGCGATGTTCCGTCTCAGCCGGATGACTGGGCGGTTGCTCGTGGTCGACGTCCGTGCTTCAGGCCTCGACTTTCTTCCACTGCCCTTCCGGAGTGAATCCTTTAAGGGAAATGCAGAGTTGCAGGCAGATTCGAATCGACCTCGTCGCCACTGTTGAATCTGTGATTCTTAAAGTATGATGTTTTCCAATAACTACACGGAGGCTGTAACTTAATAATCAACAGGTGTTTACTGGAGGAGGGTAGTTTAAAGACTGGCAGTACAGAGGCATGCTCAAGGCTATATACAGGTGTGGTCACTGCCGGTACTACAGTGTACAGGAGCTGTAAATGTAGTTCTCTCTTAAAGGTACATAAACTACAAGATACAGAGAGAAAGAGACACTGAGCAAGACACAGAGAGAGACACTGAACGAGCGACACAGAGACACAGAGACACTGAGCGAGAGACAGAGAGAGACACAAAGACATTGAGCAAGAGACAGAGAGAGACACAGAGAAACTGAGCGAGAGACAGAGAGAGACACAGAGGCACTGAGCGAGAGACAGAGAGAGACAAAGAGACACTGAGCGAGAGACAGAGAGAGACACAGAGACACTGAGCAAGAGACAGAGAGAGACACAGTGACACTGAGCGAGAGACAGAGAGAGACACAGAGACACTGAGCGAGAGACAGAGAGAGACACAGAGACACTGAGCAAGAGACAGAGAGAGACACAGTGACACTGAGCGAGAGACAGAGAGAGACACAGAGACACTGTGCGAGAGACAGACAGAGACTCAGAGACACTGAGCGAGAGACAGAGAGAGACACAGAGACACTGAGCAAGAGACAAAGGGAGACACAGAGACACTGAGCAAGAGAGAGAGGGAGACACAGTGACACTGAGTGAGAGACACAGAGAGACACAGAGACACTGAGCGAGAGACAGAGAGAGTGTGATGAAATATTCCATTCATCACTGCCTGTGACTGTGGTTGGTTTCAGTTTCATTTCCCTAACTTCTGTTCCGTTTCCTCACCATTGTATTGTACTATATGTAGTGCTCCGCCCATACCTGGCCCATGGTATTGTACTATGTGTAGGGCTCCGCCCATACCTGGCCCCTATGTAAGCTGGCCCAGCCTGCAGCACATCCAGTATGGCAGAGCTCTGGATGGAAGATACCTCTCTCCTGCGTGTTACCTTCTAAGTCAATAAAAGCCTTGTTTTGTTTCGCTAACATCGAGTCTCGGGTTTATTGAGGCACATCAGGGAGACACAGATACACTGAGCGAGAGACAGAGGGAGACATAGAGACACTGAGCAAAAGACAGACAGAGACACAGAGACAATGAGCGAGAGACAGAGAGAGACACAGAGACACTGAGTGAGAGAGAGAGACACACAGAGACACCGAGTGAGAGACACAGAGACACTGACCGAGAGAGAGAGAGACGCAGAGACACTGAGCGAAAGACAGAGAGAGATACAGAGACACTGAACGTGAGTCAGAGAGAGACACAGAGACACTGAGCGAGAGACAGAGAGAGACACAGAGACACTGAACAAAAGACAGAGAGAGACACAGAGACACTGAGCGAGAGACAGAGAGAGACACAGACACTGAGCGAGAGACAGAGAGAGACACAGAGACACTGAGCGACAGACAGAGAGAGACACAGAGACACTGCGTGAGAGACAGAGAGAGACACAGAGACACTGACCGAGAGAGAGAGAGAGACACAGAGACACTGAGCGATAGACAGAGAGAGACACAGAGACACTGAGCGACAGACAGAGAGAGACATAGAGACACTGCGTGAGATACAGAGAGAGACACAGAGACACTGAGCGAAAGACAGAGAGAGATACAGAGACACTGAATGAGAGTCAGAGAGCGACACAGAGACACTGAGCAAAAGACAGACAGAGACACAGAGACACTGACCGAGAGAGAGAGAGACACAGCGTCACTGAGTGAGAGACAGAGAGAGACACAGAGACAATGAGCAAGAGACAGAGAGAGACACAGAGACACTGAGTGAGAGACAGAGAGAGACACAGAGACTGAGCGAGAGACAGAGAGAGACACAGAGACACTGAGCGAGAGACAGAGCGAGACACAGAGACACTGAGCGAGAGACAGAGAGAGACACAGAGACTGAGCGAGAGACAGAGAGAGACACAGAGACACTGAGTGAGAGTCAGAGAGAGACACAGAGACTGAGCGAGAGAGAGAGAGAGACACAGAGACATTGAGCGAGAGAGAGACACAGAGACACTGAGCGAGAGACAGAGAGAGACACAGAGACACTGAGCGAGAGACAGAGAGAGACACAGAGACACTGAGCAAGAGACAGAGAGAGACACAGAGACACTGAGCAAGAGACAGAGAGAGACACAGAGACACGGAGCGAGAGACAGAGCGAGACACAGAGACACGGTGCGAGAGACAGAGAGAGACACAGAGACACTGAGCGAGAGACAGAGAGAGACACAGACAGACTGAGCGAGAGACAGAGAGAGACACAGAGACAATGAGGGAGAGACAGAGAGAGACACAGAGACACTGAGCGAGAGGCAGAGAGAGACACAGAGACACTGAGCGAGAGACAGAGAGAGACACAGAGACACGGAGCGAGAGACAGAGAGAGACACAGAGACACTGAGTGAGAGGACTACCGCGGCATCTGTGTCAACAGTTGTCTAGGGAAGTTATTCTGCAGTATTCTAAATAGTAGATTACTTGATTTTCTTAACAAACATAATATCCTCAGAAAAAACCAAATAGGCTTTCTTCCAAAACACCGCACCGCCGACCATATCTATACCCTTCACACCCTCATCGAAAAACATAAACACCAAACAAAAAATGGGAAAATATTCGCCTGTTTCATCGACTTCAAGAAAGCCTTTGACTCTATATGGCACGAAGGGCTCTATTATAAACTTCTTCAGTGTGGAATAGGGGGCAAAGTCTATGACCTTATTAAATCAATGTATCTGAAAAACAAATGCGGGGTCAAAATTGGAGACAAACGCACCGATTTCTTCACCCAGAGAAGAGGCGTCCGGCAGGGCTGCAATTTGAGCCCGACCCTGTTCAACATATACATAAATGAATTAGCAGACATGCTGGAGCAAAGCGAGTCACCAGGTCTCCGTCTCCTAGATGGAGAAGTGAAGTCCCTGTTCTATGCGGACGACCTGGTTCTGCTGTCTCCCACAGAACAGGGATTACAGCAACAACTAGACCTACTCGACAAATACTGCCAAAATTGGGCTCTAACAGTAAATCTAAAGAAAACCAACATCATGATTTTTCAGAAAAGACCCAGATGTCAGGAAAACAAATACCAGTTTACCCTCAGTGATACCACTATAGGACACACTATGAGCTACACCTACCTTGGTCTAACTATTACAGCATCAGGGAGCTTCAGCATAGCAGTGAATGCACTAAAAGAAAAAGCCCGAAGAGCCCTATATGCAATAAAAAGAAAATTCTACAACATCCAAATCCCAATCAAAATCTGGCTCAAAATTTTTGACAGCATAATCCTGCCCATTGCACTGTACGGTAGTGAAGTATGGGGCCCGCTAAATCACCAAAGCTACACTAAATGGGAAAAACACACAATAGAAGCCCTACATGCAGAATTCTGCCGAAGCATCCTTCGCACCCAAAGAAAAACGCCAACAAATGCATGCAGAGCCGAACTAGGCAGATACCCACTGATAATAAACATCCAAAAACGAGCACTAAACTTCCTAAATCACCTCAAATCTAGCTCCCCAGACACCCTTCATTTCAAAGCCTTTCAGACCCAAGAGCTAAACCCAGAAAAGAGTCCCCTGAGTCAGCTGCTACTGAAACTAAGTACTCAGCCGGACCCTGACCAGCCCCAGATCAACACAGCCGTCCAAACACCAATCCGAGTGAACCAAATCATTAAAAAATGCAAAGAAATCTACCTGGAACATTGGAACAAAATAACCGAAAGCCAAAGCAGATTAGAATGTTACCGGGCCCTAAAAAGAGAATATAAACTGGCAGACTACCTCACGACCATCAGGGACACAAAACAGAGACAGACCCTCACCAGGTACAGACTAAGCGACCACCAACTGGAAATTGAAAAAGGCAGATACAAGAAATCCTGGCAGCCTAGAGAGAATAGAATATGCGATCAATGTCTGGCTGGCGAGGTTGAAACAGAAATGCATTTCCTCCTAAAATGCGAAAAATTCAACACATCAAGAAACATATTACTCAACAAGCTAAGCCAAACAACCCCAGATTTCAAGGAATTGGATGATCTGTCAAAATTGAGATTAGTCCTAGGAGAAGGAGACAGACCATACCTTGGGGCTAAATATGTAACAACATGTCACAACCTGAGGACTGTTTAAAAGTAAGACTGTTTAAAATTAATATTGAACGTACCAAATGAAGTAGAAAGACTGTTTAAAATTAATATTGTTTAAAAGTAATATTGTATATACCCAACAAATGTCAAATCGATTGACACCCACAGAATGTTGGAAAACTGTACCTTTTTGCTATGTAAGCTTTGGCAATATGGTTCTCTGTAAACTTTCATGCCAATAAAGCATTTGAACTGAACTGAACTGAACTGATAGAGAGAGACACAGAGACACTGAGCGAGAGACAGAGAGAGACACAGAGACACTGAGCGAGAGACAGAGAGAGACACAGAGACACTGAGCGAGAGACAGAGAGAGACACAGAGACACTGAGCGAGAGACAGAGAGACACAGAGACACTGAGCGAGAGACAGAGAGAGACACAGAGACACTGAGCGAGAGACAGAGAGAGACACAGAGACACTGAGTGAGAGAGAGAGAGACACACAGAGACACTGAGCGAGAGACACAGGGACACTGAGCGAGAGACAGACAGAGACTCAGAGACACTGAACGAGAGACAGAGAGAGACACAGAGTGGGAGACAGAGAGAGACACAGAGACACTGAGCAACAGACTGAGAGAGACACAGAGACACTGAGTGAGAGACAGAGGGAGACACAGAGACACTGAACGAGAGACAGAGAGAGACACAAAGACACTGAGTGAGAGACAGAGAGAGACACAGAGACAATGAGCGAGAGACAGAGTGACACAGAGACACTGAGCGAGAGACAGAGAGAGACACAGAGACACTGCGCGAGAGACAGAGAGAGACACAGTGACACTGAGCGAGAGACAGAGAGAGACACAGAGACACTGTGCGAGAGACAGACAGAGACTCAGAGACACTGAGCGAGAGACAGAGAGAGACACAGAGACACTGAGGAAGAGACAGAGGGAGACACAGAGACACTGAGCAAGAGAGAGAGGGAGACACAGAGACACTGAGTGAGAGACACAGAGAGACACAGAGACACTGAGCGAGAGACAGAGGGAGTGTGATGAAATATTCCATTCATCACTGCCTGTGACTGTGGTTGGTTTCAGTTTCATTTCCCTTACTTCTGTTCCGTTTCCTCACCATTGTATTGTACTATGTGTAGTGCTCCGCCCATACCTGGCCCATTGTATTGTACTATGTGTAGGGCTCTGCCCATACCTGGCCCCTATGTAAGCTGGCCCAGCCTGCAGCACATCCAGTACGGCAGAGCTCTGGATGGAAGATACCTCTCTCCTGCGTGTTACCTTCTAAGTCAATAAAAGCCTTGTTTTGTTTCGCTAACATTGAGTCTCGGGTTTATTGAGGCACATCAGGGAGACAAAGAGACACTGAGCGAGAGACAGAGGGCGACATAGAGACACTGTGCAAAAGACAGACAGAGACACAGAGACAATGAGCGAGAGACAGAGAGAGACACAGAGACACTGAGTGAGAGAGAGAGACACACAGAGACACCGAGTGAGAGACACAGAGACACTGACCAAGAGAGAGAGAGACGCAGAGACACTGAGCGAAAGACAGAGAGAGATACAGAGACACTGAACGTGAGTCAGAGAGAGACACAGAGACACTGAGCGAGAGACAGAGAGAGACACAGAGACACTGAACAAAAGACAGAGAGAGACACAGAGACACTGAGCGAGAGAGAGAGAGAGACACAGACACTGAGCGAGAGACAGAGAGAGACACAGAGACACTGAGCGACAGACAGAGAGAGACACAGAGACACTGAGCGAGAGACAGAGAGAGACACAGACACTGAGCGAGAGACAGAGAGAGACACAGAGACACTGAGCAACAGACAGAGAGAGACACAGAGACACTGCGTGAGAGACAGAGAGAGACAGAGAGACACTGACCGAGAGAGAGAGAGAGAGACACAGAGACACTGAGCGATAGACAGAGAGAGACACAGAGACACTGAGCGACAGGCAGAGAGAGACATAGAGACACTGCGTGAGATACAGAGGGAGACACAGAGACACTGAGTGAAAGACAGAGAGAGATACAGAGACACTGAACGAGAGACAGAGAGCGACACAGAGACACTGAGCAAAAGACAGACAGAGACACAGAGACACTGACCGAGAGAGAGAGAGACACAGTGTCACTGAGTGAGAGACAGAGAGAGACACAGAGACAATGAGCAAGAGACAGAGAGAGACACAGAGACACTGAGTGAGAGACAGAGAGAGACACAGAGACTGAGCGAGAGACAGAGAGAGACACAGAGACACTGAGCGAGAGACGGAGAGAGACACAGAGACACTGAGCGAGAGACAGAGAGAGACACAGAGACTGAGCGAGAGACAGAGAGAGACACAGAGACACTGAGTGAGAGTCAGAGAGAGACACAGAGACTGAGCGAGAGAGAGAGAGAAACACAGAGACATTGAGCGAGAGAGAGGCACAGAGACACTGAGCGAGAGACAGAGAGAGACACAGAGACACTGAGCGAGAGACAGAGACACAGAGACACTGAGCAAGAGACAGAGAGAGACACAGAGACACGGAGCGAGAGACAGAGCGAGACACAGAGACACGGTGCGAGAGACAGAGAGAGACACAGAGACACTGAGCGAAAGACAGAGAGAGCCAAATATGTAACAACATGTCACAACCTGAGGACTGTTTAAAATTAAGACTGTTTAAAATTAATATTGAACGTACCAAATGAAGTACAAAGACTGTTTAAAATTAATATTGTTTAAAAGTAATATTGTATGTACCCAACAAATGTCAAATCGATTGACACCTACAGAATGTTGGAAAACTGTACCTTTTTGCTATGTAAGCTTTGGCAATATGGTTCTCTGTAAACTTTCATGCCAATAAAGCATTTTAATTGGAATTGGAATTGGAATTGGACATTGAGCGAGAGAGAGACACAGAGACACTGAGCGAGAGACAGAGAGAGACACAGAGACACTGAGCGAGAGACAGAGACACAGAGACACTGAGCAAGAGACAGAGAGAGACACAGAGACACGGAGCGAGAGACAGAGCGAGACACAGAGACACGGTGCGAGAGACAGAGAGAGACACAGAGACACTGAGCGAAAGACAGAGAGAGACACAGACAGACTGAGCGAGAGACAGAGAGAGACACAGAGACAATGAGGGAGAGACAGAGAGAGACACAGAGACACTGAGCGAGAGGCAGAGAGAGACACAGAGACACTGAGCGAGAGACAGAGAGAGACACAGAGACACGGAGCGAGAGACAGAGAGAGACACAGAGACACTGAGTGAGAGACAGAGAGAGACTCAGAGACACTGAGCGAGAGACAGAGAGAGACACAGAGACACTGAGCGAGAGACAGAGAGAGACACAGAGACACTGAGCGAGAGACAGAGAGAGACACAGAGACACTGAGCGAGAGACAGAGAGGCACAGAGACACTGAGCGAGAGACAGAGAGAGACACAGAGACACTGAGCGAGAGACAGAGAGAGACACAGAGACACTGAGTGAGAGAGAGAGAGAGACACAGAGACACTGAGCGAGAGACACAGGGACACTGAGCGAGAGACAGACAGAGACTCAGAGACACTGAGCGAGAGACAGAGAGACACAGAGACACTGAGCGAAAGACAGAGAGAGATACAGAGACACTGAACGAGAGTCAGAGAGAGACACAGAGACACTGAGCAAAAGACAGACAGAGACACAGAGACAATGAGCAAGAGACAGAGAGAGACACAGAGACACTGAGTGAGAGAGAGAGAGAGACAGAGAGAGACACAGAGACAATGAGCGAGAGACACAGAGAGACACAGAGACTCTGAGTGAGAGACAGAGAGAGACACAGAGACACTGAGTGAGAGACAGAGAGAGGTCCTGAAAAAATGGTGCAGCAACACAGACCAAGCAATGAAGATCCTGAACAAAGAATCCCTTGGAAGCCCCAAATGGATTGTGATCCACACAGGCACGAACGACCTACGCACCCTACAGGAAGGCACTGCTAGGGCGGTGAGCAGGATGGCGGAAAAGGCCAGCAGGGAATTCCCCGAGGCGCGGATCGTGATCTCCACACTACTGCCCAGAAAGGACACCCCAGCCTATATAATCCACAACACCAACAGGGAGATCGACACGAGATGTTCTGTCCTCCCCAACGTCTCCCTGGCCCATCATCCAAACATCAACACAAGGGACCTCTATGACGAAATACATCTACTCAAACAGCGGATGTGGGTCTTCGCAAGAAACCTCATAAACACTGCCAAAAGACGCAGCCCCCCCACCCCCTCTACCATTGGGAGCCCAAACAGGACCACCAATGTCCCCCACCCCCCATTACAAAACCAACAACAGAACCGTGCTTTTATACCTGACCCAAGACCCCCCTCTAGACCACAGACTGTAGACCAAGAACTGAGAAAGATCATGACGATGCTGAACAGCCTGATAGAAAGCCGGAGAAATTTTTAATATTGTTATTTATCATTATCATTATTGTTATCTTATCAGTATTATTACTATTATTAGATAGATATATGTGCATGCCTCATGAAATTTATACTAAATCATCATTTAGCATTATAGAAAATAGTGTTTCCACACTCATCCCACAAAATAGGTCCATTTTATTTCGTTTTATTGAACTATATAAATGCGTTCTTTCCACATAAGCTGCTGGAATATCCAGGGCCTCCGCTCCTCAACTTTTGGGATGAAGAGTACAGACCCTGAATTCCTAAAAGCTATAAAAGACATTGATATAATTGTGTTAACAGAAACATGGTGCCAAAAGGACGTGCCGACCCACTGTCCTCCAATGTACCATGAAATCATTGTGCCCTCAGTAAAGAACACTAAAACACGCAAGGGCAGAACCTCCGGGGGAATATTGGTGTGGTATAAGGGAGAACTGGACAAACACATCTCACCGGTAAAACAGGGAAAATCACACGTATGGCTAAAACTAGATAAAAATATAGGAATAGCAAAAAAAGATGTTTACTTATGTGCGATCTACATACCTCCAATAGAATCGCCATATTTCGAAGAGGAGTTATTTGATACTCTCCACATGGAAATCAGCATTTCCAGGCCCAAGGAAAGGTGATAATATGCGGGGACCTAAATGCAAGGACCGGTTGTGAACCTGACTTCATAGACCCACAAGGAAACAACCATGTGTTTGGCCAGACCCCTTTAGATGTCACACCAGCCATCGCAAATCGGAACAACCTTGATCGTGAAATAAATAAAAGCGGTAGGGAGGTAGTGCAACTCTGCCGAGCCTTAGGCCTGTACATAGTTAACGGTAGGTTCAGAGGGGACTCCCTAGGGAGACTCACATACTCCTCAACTCTTGGGTCTAGTGTGGTGGACTATACAATCACTGACCTGGACCCCTGCGATATCAACTCATTCACTGTCAGGCAGCAATCCCCCCTCTCAGACCATAACCAAATAAATATGTACCTTAAACTTTCTGCCCAAACTACAGACACAAAAAAGGAACCCAGTAAGCTCCATAAAATAAACCAGACATACAGATGGGCCCCAGACAGTGGAGAAAAATTCATCACAGCACTAAAGTCACCTGATCTCACAAGTAAAATATCAAAATTTAAAGAAAACCCATACGAGATCACCAGAGATGGTGTAAACATGGCCATAGAGGATATAAATATGATCTTCCATGAGGCAGCTGTAAAAGCCGACCTTGTGAAACAGAAGAGGAAGCGTCACAAAAGACAAAATAAAAATAAGAAATGGTTTGACCACGAATGCAAAAATGCCAGAAAAGACCTGAGAAAAATATCAAACCAAAAGCATCGCCAACCAAACAATCCGGACCTACGAACTAGATACAATGAAACCCTCAAAAGATATAAACACACCATTAGGAACAAAACACAAAACTATACCCACAAAATACTCGAAGAAATTGAAAACTCCACCAATCCAAAACAATTCTGGGAAATGTGGAATAGCCTGAGTACAACACAATTGCAAGCATTACCAATCCAAGATGGCGACATCTGGAGAACACATTTTGAAAACCTCTACAAAGACATCCCAATAAACGAAACAAACCCAAGTCAACATCAGGTCACAGAAAAACTCCACACATTAGAAGCAACAATTAAAGACAACCAAAACCCTCTAGACTCCCCAATCACATGGAAAGAACTGGCCACAAAAACAAAATCTCTCCACCTAAAGAAAGCCTGTGGCCCAGACAACATCAAAAATGAAATGCTCAAGTTCAGCAATATGGAGATGCAGGGTGCGGTACTCAAATTATTCAACATCATATTACGTTCAGGCTGTTTTCCTGATATCTGGTGCCAAGGACTAATCTCCCCCATACATAAAAGTGGAAACAAATCAGACCCAAATAACTACCGCGGCATCTGTGTCAACAGTTGTCTAGGGAAGTTATTCTGCAGTATTCTAAATAGTAGATTACTTGATTTTCTTAACAAACATAATATCCTCAGAAAAAACCAAATAGGCTTTCTTCCAAAACACCGCACCGCCGACCATATCTATACCCTTCACACCCTCATTGAAAAACATATACACCAAACAAAAAATGGGAAAATATTCGCCTGTTTCATCGACTTCAAGAAAGCCTTTGACTCTATATGGCACGAAGGGCTCTATTATAAACTTCTTCAGAGTGGAATAGGGGGCAAAGTCTATGACCTTATTAAATCAATGTATCTGAAAAACAAATGCGGGGTCAAAATTGGAGACAAACGCACCGATTTCTTCACCCAGAGAAGAGGCGTCCGGCAGGGCTGCAATTTGAGCCCGACCCTGTTCAACATATACATAAATGAATTAGCAGACATGCTGGAGCAAAGCGAGTCACCAGGTCTCCGTCTCCTGGATGGAGAAGTGAAATCCCTGTTCTATGCGGACGACCTGGTTCTGCTGTCTCCCACAGAACAGGGATTACAGCAACAACTAGACCTACTCGACAAATACTGCCAAAATTGGGCTCTAACAGTAAATCTAAAGAAAACCAACATCATGATTTTTCAAAAAAGGCCCAGATGTCAGGATAACAAATACCAGTTTACCCTCAGTGATACCACTATAGGACACACTATGAGCTACACCTACCTTGGTCTAACTATTACAGCATCAGGGAGCTTCAGCATAGCAGTGAATGCACTAAAAGAAAAAGCCCGAAGAGCCCTATATGCAATAAAAAGAAAATTCTACAACATCCAAATCCCAATCAAAATCTGGCTCAAAATATTTGACAGCATAATCCTGCCCATTGCACTGTACGGTAGTGAAGTATGGGGCCCGCTAAATCACCAAAGCTACACTAAATGGGAAAAACACACAATAGAAGCCCTACATGCAGAATTCTGCCGAAGCATCCTTCGCACCCAAAGAAAAACGCCAACAAATGCATGCAGAGCCGAACTAGGCAGATACCCACTGATAATAAACATCCAAAAACGAGCACTAAACTTCCTAAATCACCTCAAATCTAGCTCCCCAGACACCCTTCATTTCAAAGCCTCTCAGACCCAAGAGCTAAACCCAGAAAAGAGTCCACTGAGTCAGCTGCTACTGAAACTAAGTACTCAGCTGGACCCTGACCAGCCCCAGACCAACACAGCCGTCCAAACACCAATTCGAGTGAACCAAATCATTAAAAAATGCAAAGAAACCTACCTGGAACATTGGAACAAAATAACCAAAAGCCAAAGCAGATTAGAATGTTACCGGGCCCTAAAAAAAGAATATAAACTGGCAGACTACCTCACGACCATCAGAGACACAAAACAGAGACAGACCCTCACCAGGTACAGACTAAGCGACCACCAACTGGAAATTGAAAAAGGCAGATACAAGAAATCCTGGCAGCCTAGAGAGAATAGAATATGCGATCAATGTCTGGCCGGCGAGGTTGAAACAGAGATGCATTTCCTCCTAAAATGCGAAAAATTCAACACATCAAGAAACATATTATTCAACAAGCTAAGCCAAACAACCCCAGATTTCAAGGAATTGGATGACCTGTCAAAATTGAGATTAGTCCTAGGAGAAGGAGACAGACCATACCTTGGGGCCAAATATGTAACAACATGTCACAACCTGAGGACTGTTTAAAATTAAGACTGTTTAAAATTAATATTGAACGTACCAAATGAAGTACAAAGACTGTTTAAAATTAATATTGTTTAAAAGTAATATTGTATGTACCCAACAAATGTCAAATCGATTGACACCTACAGAATGTTGGAAAACTGTACCTTTTTGCTATGTAAGCTTTGGCAATATGGTTCTCTGTAAACTTTCATGCCAATAAAGCATTTGAATTGGAATTGGAATTGGAATTGGACACAGAGACACTGAGTGAGAGACAGAGAGAGACACAGAGACACTGAGTGAGAGACAGAGAGAGACCAGGGCAGAAGCCCGGAAAGAGCGTTGGGAGCTGAGAGCTGAGAGCGCGAAATTTGAATGAAGGGAAACGGCTGAAAGGAGAAAAGGAGCAAAGAGAGGTAACTTCACCTAGAGAGAGAGAGACGGAGCGAGAGAGCGTGAGAGAGAGGTTGGGAGAGAATCAGCAGCGCGGCGGCGCGAAGAGATACTGTGAGAAAAAATCCTGAGAGAGAAACCCCGAGAGAGAAACCCCGAGCGGAGAGCAGGTGAGAGCCGAAAATCAGCAACAAGTCCCAGGAACGGCAACTTCCAACTTGGGCAGAGTTCGCGGCTGCTCCGAGTAACTCGGGAGAGAGAAACAGCGAGAGAAACAGCGAGAGAGAGAAACAGCGAGAAATAGCGAGAGAGAAACAGCGAGAGAGAGCGCTGAGAGAATCACAGATACACACTGAGACAGAGGCCTGAACCACGAGACCGGAGACCGGGAGGAGCAGCCCGAACCAGGACAGTAAATAAGAGGCCTGGGGAGGGTGAACCCGAGAACGCGAGGCCCAGAGACCGCGGGATCGGAGACCGGGAGGAGCGGTCCGAACCGGGAAAACGAGTAAGAGGCCTGGGGAGGGTGAACCCGAGACCGCAAGGTCGGAGAACGGGAGGAGCGGCCCGAACCGGGAAAACGAGTAAGAGACCTGGGGAGGGTGAACCCGAGGCCGCGAGGCCCAGAGACCGCGGGAACGGAGACCGGGAGACCAGGGCAGAAAACAGCCTGGTGAGTCAAAAAACCCGGGGGCCTGAGACCGACACGACGACGCGAAGAGATCCGCCCAGAGCGCGGAAAGCGAATGAGTCCGGGGCACGGAGAGTGGACGAGTTTGGAACACGGAGAGAGAGAGCGAGTCCGAGACCCGGAGAGCGAGTGAGAGAGTCGGAAGAGGAAAAAAAATAAAAATAAATAAAGCCGGAGAAATAAGTTTTACCTAATTCTACCTAAGTTTCATTTTAGTTAAAGTTAGTTCGGAAAAAGTTTAATTTTATTTAAATTTAGTTCGAAAAAAACCTGAAAAAAGAACAACAAACCCGCGAGGAAAAGGAATAGAAACCCGAGAGAAACGATAAACTACCCGAACCAAGAGCCTGTGAGAGAAAGAGAAAGATAAACCTTTAAGAGCAGCTATATCAAAGATGAACCCCTGAAAAACTCCCAATTTTGGACCTAAAATTGGGCTAAGGTGGAACACGACACAAAAAAGAGAAAAAAAAAGTTATCTATCTGAGACAAAAAACAAACGACTACAATGAGCAGGGAAATGATATATCCTGAGCAATGCACAAAAAATAAAGCAAAGGAAAAATACAAGTACACAACACTAAAAAATAACCCAGAGATCCTCTACGTTGACTATACCACACACAAAGGGACTAAGCTGAAGAACAACCTCATATTCTACACCGAATACGTCACCTCCTGGAAGGAGACTTTACAAAAACACTACACATACGTCTCCAGTGAAGGTATTGGCAGTGGAGGCAGACTGAAAATATGTAAAGATGGAAACCTAGATAAAGATGACCCCCTGCTAACCATAAGCTACTACAACAAAAATAGAAAGATCATGATACAGGGGAATGTGGAAAATCTGGACTCCTTCGAAAAGGAATTCCCCCAGTTGAAAACTAAGGCAGACACAAAGAGGACCAATGGACAGGAAACAAAAGAGAGTCGAACAGAGGATGATGATAGCCAAGTGGAGGAAGAAGAAGAGAGACCAGCAGAGGAAAACACCTCCCTGTCCATCTCCACCCCCCCCACACCTCTCAACGAAAACAAAATGATGAAAGAGAATCTGGCCAAACTAGAACTTGATTTCAACGAATACAGAGAAACACTGGCCAAGAATTTGAAGGAGGAATTCAAACAGCTAAAAACGGAACACGAGTCCACCATCCACAAACTGAAAAAGACCATAGAGGAGCAAAGAAATGAGATCAAAGAACTCCGTACTCAACAAAACAAAACGAAGGAGACCGTAGAAAGGCTCAGCAGGCAACACAAACCTCTTAAGGTCCAAAAACCTGAGGACACAAAAACACACACAAGGACACAGAACCCGCCGGATGCCACCCCACACGAAGACACACCGAAAGCCACAAACCCCGCTCCAACCAGCCCTCAGTCGAGTCATGCCCAGACTACTGCTACCCAGTCCTCACACACAGGAACACAAAAACCGACAGATACCCCCCCAAACAATGACACACCGAAAGCCCCAAACCCCGCTCCTGCCACACAACATATCCCAGAAACCCAGCCAACAACCAGCCACCAGGCGAGTCCTACCCACACTACTGTTACCCAGTCTGAAAAACCAGCCCCTCAGGCGGTCCTGCTGACCGACTCCAACGGAAAGTTTCTGGACCCCCAGAGGCTGTTCCCAGACCATCAAGTCCTGAAAAAATGGTGCAGCAACACAGACCAAGCAATGAAGATCCTGAACAAAGAATCCCTTGGAAGCCCCAAATGGATTGTGATCCACACAGGCACGAACGACCTACGCACCCTACAGGAAGGCACTGCTAGGGCGGTGAGCAGGATGGCGGAAAAGGCCAGCAGGGAATTCCCCGAGGCGCGGATCGTGATCTCCACACTACTGCCCAGAAAGGACACCCCAGCCTATATAATCCACAACACCAACAGGGAGATCGACACGAGATGTTCTGTCCTCCCCAACGTCTCCCTGGCCCACCATCCAAACATCAACACAAGGGACCTCTATGACGAAATACATCTACTCAAACAGCGGATGTGGGTCTTCGCAAGAAACCTCATAAACACTGCCAAAAGACGCAGCCCTCCCACCCCCTCTACCATTGGGAGCCCAAACAGGACCACCAATGTCCCCCACCCCCCATTACAAAACCATCAACAGAACCGTGCTTTTATACCTGACCCAAGACCCCCCTCTAGACCACAGACTGTAGACCAAGAACTGAGAAAGATCATGACGATGCTGAACAGCCTGATAGAAAGCCGGAGAAATTATTAATATTGTTATTTATCATTATCATTATTGTTATCTTATCAGTATTATTACTATTATTAGATAGATATATGTGCATGCCTCATGAAATTTATACTAAATCATCAATTAGCATTATAGAAAATAGTGTTTCCACACTCATCCCACAAAATAGGTCCATTTTATTTCGTTTTATTGAACTATATAAATGCGTTCTTTCCACATAAGCTGCTGGAATATCCAGGGCCTCCGCTCCTCAACTTTTGGGATGAAGAGTACAGACCCTGAATTCCTAAAAGCTATAAAAGACATTGATATAATTGTGTTAACAGAAACATGGTGCCAAAAGGACGTGCCGACCCACTGTCCTCCAATGTACCATGAAATCATTGTGCCCTCAGTAAAGAACACTAAAACACGCAAGGGCAGAACCTCCGGGGGAATATTGGTGTGGTATAAGGGAGAACTGGACAAACACATCTCACCGGTAAAACAGGGGAAATCACACGTATGGCTAAAACTAGATAAAAATATAGGAATAGCAAAAAAAGATGTTTACTTATGTGCGATCTACATACCTCCAATAGAATCGCCATATTTCGAAGAGGAGTTATTTGATACTCTCCACATGGAAATCAGCCATTTCCAGGCCCAAGGAAAGGTGATAATATGTGGGGACCTAAATGCAAGGACCGGTTGTGAACCTGACTTCATAGACCCACAGGGAAACAACCATGTGTTTGGCCAGACCCCTTTAGATGTCACACCAGCCATCGCAAATCGGAACAACCTTGATCGTGAAATAAATAAAAGCGGTAGGGAGGTAGTGCAACTCTGCCGAGCCTTAGGCCTGTACATAGTTAACGGTAGGTTCAGAGGGGACTCCCTAGGGAGACTCACATACTCCTCAACTCTTGGGTCTAGTGTGGTGGACTATACAATCACTGACCTGGACCTCTGCGATATCAACTCATTCACTGTCAGGCAGCAATCCCCCCTCTCAGACCATAACCAAATAAATATGTACCTTAAACTTTCTGCCCAAACTACAGACACAAAAAAGGAACCCAGTAAGCTCCATAAAATAAAACAGACATACAGATGGGCCCCAGACAGTGGAGAAAAATTCATCACAGCACTAAAGTCACCTGATCTCACAAGTAAAATATCAAAATTTAAAGAAAACCCATACGAGATCACCAGAGATGGTGTAAACATGGCCATAGAGGATATAAATATGGTCTTCCAT
Source organism: Somniosus microcephalus (assembly GCF_052327205.1). Lineage (NCBI taxonomy): Eukaryota > Metazoa > Chordata > Chondrichthyes > Squaliformes > Somniosidae > Somniosus > Somniosus microcephalus. The sequence goes on along the minus strand of NW_028225180.1, from coordinate 27,555,022 downwards.
GAGGCAGCTGTAAAAGCCGGCCTTGTGAAACAGAAGAGGAAGCGTCACAAAAGACAAAATAAAAATAAGAAATGGTTTGACCACGAATGCAAAAATACCAGAAAAGACCTGAGAAAAATATCAAACCAAAAGCATCGCCAACCAAACAATCCGGACCTACGTACTAGATACAATGAAACCCTCAAAAGATATAAACACACCATTAGGAACAAAACACAAAACTATACCCACAAAATACTCGAAGAAATTGAAAACTCCACCAATCCAAAACAATTCTGGGAAATGTGGAATAACCTGAGTACAACACAATTGCAAGCATTACCAATCCAAGATGGCGACATCTGGAGAACACATTTTGAAAACCTCTACAAAGACATCCCCATAAACGAAACAAACCCAAGTCAACATCAGGTCACAGAAAAACTCCACACATTAGAAGCAACAATTAAAGACAACCAAAACCCTCTAGACTCCCCAATCACATGGAAAGAACTGGCCACAAAAACAAAATCTCTCCACCTAAAGAAAGCCTGTGGCCCAGACAACATCAAAAATGAAATGCTCAAGTTCAGCAATATGGAGATGCAGGGTGCGATACTCAAACTATTCAACATCATATTACGCTCAGGCTGTTTTCCCGATATCTGGTGCCAAGGACTAATCTCCCCCATATATAAAAGTGGAAACAAATCAGACCCAAATAACTACCGCGGCATCTGTGTCAACAGTTGTCTAGGGAAGTTATTCTGCAGTATTCTAAATAGTAGATTACTTGATTTTCTTAACAAACATAATATCCTCAGAAAAAACCAAATAGGCTTTCTTCCAAAACACCGCACCGCCGACCATATCTATACCCTTCACGCCCTCATTGAAAAACATATACACCAAACAAAAAATGGGAAAATATTCGCCTGTTTCATCGACTTCAAGAAAGCCTTTGACTCTATATGGCACGAAGGGCTCTATTATAAACTTCTTCAGAGTGGAATAGGGGGCAAAGTCTATGACCTTATTAAATCAATGTATCTGAAAAACAAATGCGGGGTCAAAATTGGAGAAAAACGCACCGATTTCTTCACCCAAAGAAGAGGCGTCCGGCAGGGCTGCAATTTGAGCCCGACCCTGTTCAACATATACATAAATGAATTAGCAGACATGCTGGAGCAAAGCGAGTCACCAGGTCTCCGTCTCCTGGATGGAGAAGTGAAATCCCTGTTCTATGCGGACGACCTGGTTCTGCTGTCTCCCACAGAACAGGGATTACAGCAACAACCAGACCTACTCGACAAATACTGCCAAAATTGGGCTCTAACAGTAAATCTAAAGAAAACCAACATCATGATTTTTCAAAAAAGACCCAGATGTCAGGAAAACAAATACCAGTTTACCCTCAGTGATACCACTATAGGACACACTATGAGCTACACCTACCTTGGTCTAACTATTACAGCATCAGGGAGCTTCAGCATAGCAGTGAATGCACTAAAAGTAAAAGCCCGAAGAGCCCTATATGCAATAAAAAGAAAATTCTACAACATCCAAATCCCAAACAAAATCTGGCTCAAAATATTTGACAGCATAATCCTGCCCATTGCACTGTACGGTAGCGACGTATGGGGCCCGCTAAATCACCAAAGCTACACTAAATGGGAAAAACACACAATAGAAGCCCTACATGCAGAATTCTGCCAAAGCATCCTTCGCACCCAAAGAAAAACGCCAACAAATGCATGCAGAGCCGAACTACGCAGATACCCACTGATAATAAACATCCAAAAATGAGCACTAAACTTCCTAAATCACCTCAAATCTAGCTCCCCAGACACCCTTCATTTCAAAGCCTTTCAGACCCAAGAGCTAAACCCAGAAAAGAGTCCCCTGAGTCAGCTGCTACTGAAACTAAGTACTCAGCCGGATCCTGACCAGCCCCAGACCAACACAGCCGTCCAAACACCAATCCGAGTGAACCAAATCATTAAACAATGCAAAGAAACCTACCTGGAACATTGGAACAAAGTAACCGAAAGCCAAAGCAGATTAGAATGTTACCGGGCCCTAAAAAGAGAATATAAACTGGCAGACTACCTCACGACCATCAGAGACACAAAACAGAGACAGACCCTCACCAGGTACAGACTAAGCGACCACCAACTGGAAATTGAAAAAGGCAGATACAAGAAATCCTGGCAGCCTAGAGAGAATAAAATATGCGATCAATGTCTGGCCGGCGAGGTTGAAACAGAAATGCATTTCCTCCTAAAATGCGAAAAATTCAACACATCAAGAAACATATTATTCAACAAGCTAAGCCAAACAACTCCAGATTTCAAGGAATTGGATGACCTGTCAAAATTGAGATTAGTCCTGGGAGAAGGAGACAGACCATACCTTGGGGCCAAATATGTAACAACATGTCACAACCTGAGGACTGTTTAAAATTAAGACTGTTTAAAATTAATATTGAACGTACCAAATGAAGTACAAAGACTGTTTAAAATTAATATTGTTTAAAAGGAATATTGTATGTACCCAACAAATGTCAAATCGATTGACACCTACAGAATGTTGGAAAACTGTACCTTTTTGCTATGTAAGCTTTGGCAATATGGTTCTCTGTAAACTTTCATGCCAATAAAGCATTTGAATTGGAATTGGAATTGGACAGAGAGAGAATGTTTAAATCAATACCGAATGTACCCAACGACTGTTATAAATTAATACTGAATGCACCCAACGAGGGTCAACAACTGTTTAAATTAATACTGTCTGTACCCAACGAGGTTCAAAAACGTTTGGCACCTACAGAATGTTGGAAACCTGTACTATTTGTTATGTAAGCTTTGGCAACATGGTTCCCTGTAAAATTTCATGCCAATAAAGCATTTTAATTGAAAAAAAAAAAAAATTGAATTGAGAAAGACAGTCACTGAGCGAGAGACAGAGAGAGACACAGAAACACTGAACAAGAGACAGAGAGAGACACAGAGACAGTGAGTGAGAGACAGAGAGAGACACAGAGACGCTGAGCGAGAGACAGAGAGAGACACAGAGACACTGCATGAGAGACAGAGAGTGACACAGAGACACTGAGCGAGAGACAGAGAGAGACACAGAGACTGAGCGAGAGACAGAGAGAGACACAGAGACACTGAGAGAGAGACAGAGAGAGGCACAGAGACACTGAGCGAGAGACAGAGAGAGACACAGAGACACTGAGCGAGAGAGAGAGAGACACAGAGACACTGAGCAAAAGACAGACAGAGACACAGAGACACTGAGCGAGAGACAGAGAGAGACACAGAGACACTGATTGAGAGACAGAGAGAGACAAAGAGACACTGAGCGAGAGATAGAGAGAGACACAGAGACACTGAGCGAGAGACAGAGAGAGACACAGAGACACTGAGCGAGAGATAGAGAGAGACACAGAGACACTGAGCGAGAGAGAGAGAGAGACACAGAGACACAGAGTGAGAGACAGAGAGAGACACAGAAACACTGATTGAGAGACAGAGAGAGACACAGAGACACTGAGTGAGAGACAGACAGAGACACAGAGACACTGAGCGAGAGACAGAGAGAGACACAGAGACAATGAGTGAGAGACAGAGGGAGACACAGAGACACTGAGCAAAAGACAGACAGAGACACAGAGACACTGAGCGAGAGACAGAGAGAGACACAGAGTCACTGAGCGAGAGACAGAGAGAGACACAGAGACACTGAGCGAGAGACCGAGGGAGACACAGAGACACTGAGCAAAAGACAGACAGAGAGAGACAAAGAGACACTGAGCGAGAGACACATAGAGAGATACAGAGACACTGAACGAGAGTCAGAGCGAGACACAGAGACACTGAGCGAGAGACAGAGAGAGACACAGAGACACTCAGCGAGAGACAGAGAGAGACACAGAGACACTGTGCGAGAGACACAGACACAGAGACACTGAGTGAGAGACAGAGAGAGAATGTTTAAATCAATACCGAATGTGCCCAACGACTGTTTTAAATTAATACTGAATGCACCCAATGAGGGTCAACGACTGTTTAAATTAATACTGTCTGTACCCAACGAGGGTCAAAAACGTTTGGCACCTACAGAATGTTGGAAACCTGTACTATTTGTTATGTAAGCTTTGGCAACATGGTTCCCTGTAAACTTTCATGCCAATAAAGCATTTGAATTGAAAAAAAAAATTGAATTGAGAAAGACAGAGTCACTGAGCGAGAGACACAGAGAGGCAGAGATTCACTGAGCGAAAGACAGAGAGAGACACAGAGACACTGAGCGAGAGACAGAGAGAGACACAGAGACACTGAACAAGAGACAGAGACAGACACAGAGACAGTGAGTGAGAGACAGAGAGAGACACAGAGACACTGAGCGAGAGACACAGAGAGACACAGAGACACTGAGCGAGAGACAGAGAGAGACACAGAGACTGAGCGAGAGACAGAGAGAGACACAGAGACACTGAGCGAGGGACAGAGAGAGACACAGAGACACTGAGCGAGAGACAGAGAGAGAGACACAGAGATGCTGAGCGAGAGATAGAGAGAGACACAGAGACACTGCGTGAGAGACAGAGAGAGACACAGAGACACTGAGCGAGAGACAGAGAGAGACACAGAGACTGAGCGAGAGACAGAGAGAGACACAGAGACACTGAGAGAGAGACAGAGAGAGACACAGAGACACTGAGCGAGAGACAGAGAGAGACACAGAGACACTGAGCGAGAGAGAGAGAGACACAGAGACACTGAGCGAGAGACAGAGAGAGACACAGAGACATTGAGTGAGAGACAGAGAGAGACACAGAGACACAGAGCGAGAGACAGAGAGAGACACAGAGACACTGAGCGAGAGACAGAGAGAGGCACAGAGACACAGAGCGAGAGACAGAGAGAGACACAGAGACACTGAGCGAGAGACAGAGGGAGACACAGAGACACTGAGCGAGAGACAGAGAGAGACACAGAGACACTGAGCGAGAGACAGAGAGAGACACAGAGCGAGAGACAGAGAGAGACACAGCCGGACCCTGACCAGCCCCAGACCAACACAGCCGTCCAAACACCAATCCGAGTGAACCAAATCATTAAACAATGCAAAGAAACCTACCTGGAACATTGGAACAAAATAACCGAAAGCCAAAGCAGATTAGAATGTTACCGGGCCCTAAAAAGAGATTATAAACTGGCAGACTACCTCACGACCATCAGAGACACAAAACAGAGACAGACCCTCACCAGGTACAGACTAAGCGACCACCAACTGGAAATTGAAAAAGGCAGATACAAGAAATCCTGGCAGCCTAGAGAGAATAGAATATGCGATCAATGTCTGGCCGGCGAGGTTGAAACAGAAATGCATTTCCTCCTAAAATGCGAAAAATTCAACACATCAAGAAACATATTATTCAACAAGCTAAGCCAAACAACCCCAGATTTCAAGGAATTGGATGACCTGTCAAAATTGAGATTAGTCCTGGGAGAAGGAGACAGACCATACCTTGGGGCCAAATATGTAACAACATGTCACAACCTGAGGACTGTTTAAAAGTAAGACTGTTTAAAATTAATATTGTTAAAAGTAATATTGTATGTACCCAACAAATGTCAAATCGATTGACACCTACAGAATGTTGGAAAACTGTACCTTTTTGCTATGTAAGCTTTGGCAATATGGTTCTCTGTAAACTTTCATGCCAATAAAGCATTTGAATTGAATTGGAATTGGAGAGACACAGAGACACTGAACGAGAGACAGAGAGAGACACAGAGACTGAGCGAGAGACACAGAGAGACACAGAGACAGTGAGTGAGAGACAGAGAGAGACACAGAGACACTGAGTGAGGGACAGAGAGAGACACAGAGACACTGAGCGAGAGACAGAGAGAGACACAGAGACACTGAGCGAGAGACAGAGAGAGACACAGGGACATTGAGCGAGAGACAGAGAGCAACTGACTGCGAGACAGAGAGACACAGAAACACTTAGCAAGAGACAGAGAGAGACACAGAGACACTGAGCGAGAGACAGAGAGAGACACAGAGACACTGAGCGAGAGACAGAGAGAGACACAGAGACATTGAGCGAGAGACAGAGGGAGACACAGAGACACTGAGCGAGAGACTGTGAGAGAGAAAGAGTCAGTGAGCGAGAGACAGAAAGAGACACAGAGACACTGAGCGAGAGACAGAGAGAGACACAGAGACACTGAGCGAGAGACAGAGAGAGACACAGAGACACTGAGCGAGAGACAGAGAGAGACACAGAGACAATGAGCGAGAGACAGAGAGACACAGAGACACTGAGCGAGAGACAGAGAGAAACACAGAGACAGTTATTTTATCATTACTATTTCTATTACTAGATATCAGTATGCGCATGCCTCATGAAATTTATACTAAATCGTCATTTAGCATTATAGAAACTAGTGTTTTCACACTCATCCCACAAAATAGGTCCATTTTATTTCGTTTTATTGAACTATATAAATGCGTTCTTTCCACATAAGCTGCTGGAATATCCAGGGTCTCCGCTCCTCAACTTTTGGGATGAAGAGTACAGACCCTGAATTCCTAAAAGCTATAAAAGACATTGATATAATTGTGTTAACAGAAACATGGTGCCAAAAGGACGTGCCCACCCACTGTCCTCCAATGTACCATGAAATCATTGTGCCCTCAGTAAAGAACACTAAGACACGCAAGGGCAGAACCTCCGGGGGAATCCTGGTGTGGTATAAAGGAGAACTGGACAAACACATCTCACCGATAAAACAGGGAAAATCACACGTATGGCTAAAATTAGATAAAAATATAGGAATAGCAAAAAAAGATGTTTACTTTTGTGCCATATTTCGAAGAGGAGTTATTTGATACTCTCCACATGGAAATCAGCCATAACCAGGCCCAAGGAAAGGTGCTACTATGTGGGGACCTAAATGCAAGGACCGGATGTGAACCTGACTTCATAGACCCACAGGGCAACAACCATGTGTTTGGCCAGACCCCTTTATATGTCACACCAGCCATCGCAAATCGGAACAACCTTGATTGTGAAATAAATAAAAGCGGTAGGGAGGTAGTGCAACTCTGCCGAGCCTTAGGCCTGTACATAGTTAATGGTAGGTTCAGAGGGGACTCCTTAGGGAGACTCACATATTCCTCAACTCTTGGGTCTAGTGTGGTGGATTATACAATCACTGACCTGGACCCCTGCGATATCAACTCATTCACTGTCAGGCAGCAATCCCCCCTCTCAGACCATAACCAAATAAATGTGTACCTTAAACTTTCTGCCCAAACTACAGACACAAAAAAGGAACCCAGTAAGCTCCATAAAATAAACCAGACATACAGATGGGCCCCAGACAGTGGAGACAAATTCATCACAGCACTAAACTCACAATGATCTCACAAGTAAAATATCAAAATTTAAAGAAAATCTATATGAGATCAACAGAGATGTTGTAAACATGGCCATAGATGATATAAATATGATCTTCCATGAGGCAGCTGTAAAAGCCGACCTTGTGAAACAGAAGAGGAAACGTTACAAAAGACACAATAAAAATGAGAAATGGTTTGACCACGAATGCAAAAATGCCAGAAAAGCCCTGAGGAAAATATCAAACCAAAATCATCGCCAACCAAACAATCCAGACCTACGTACTAGATACAATGAGACCCTCAAAAGATATAAACACACCATTAGGAACAAAACACAAAATTATACCCACAAAATACTCGAAGAAATTGAAAACTCCATTAATCCAAATCAATTCTGGGAAATGTGGAATAACCTGAGTACAACACAATTGCAAGCATTACCAATCCAAGATGGCGACATCTGGAGAACACATTTTGAAAACCTCTACAAAGACATCCCAATAAACGAAACAAACCCAAGTCAACATCATGTCACAGAAAAACTCCACACATTAGAAGCAACAATTAAAGACAACCAAAACCCTCTAGACTCCCCAATCACATGGAAAGAAATGGCCACAAAAACAAAATCTCTCCACCTAAAGAAAGCCTGTGGTCCAGACATCATCAAAAATGAAATGCTCAAGTTCAGCAATATGGAGATGCAGGGTGCGGTACTCAAGTTATTCAACATCATATTACGCTCAGGCTGTTTTCCCGATATCTGGTGCCAAGGACTCATCTCTCCCATATATAAAAGTGGAAACAAATCAGACCAAAATAACTACCGCGGCATCTGTGTCAACAGTTGTCTAGGGAAGTTATTCTGCAGTATTCTAAATAGTAGATTACTGGATTTTCTTAACAAACATAAGATCCATAGAAAAAATCAAATAGGCTTTCTTCCAAAACACCGCACCACCGACCATATCTATACCCTTCACACTCTCATTGAAAAGCATGTACACCAAACAAAAAATGGGAAAATATTCGCTTGTTTCATTGACTTCAAGAAAGCCTTTGACTCTATCTGGCACGAAGGGCTCTATTACAAACTTCTTCAGTGTGGAATAGGGCGCAAAGTCTATGACCTTATTAAATCGATGTATCTGAAAAATAAATGCGGTGTCAAAATTGGAGACAAACGCACCTGTTTCTTCACCCAGAGAAGAGGCGTCCGGCAGGGCTGCAATTTGAGCCCGACCCTGTTCAACATATACATAACTGAATTAGCAGACATGCTGGAGCAAAGCGAGTCACCGGGTCTATGTCTCCTGGATGGAGAAGTGAAATCCCTGTTCTATGCGGATGACCTGGTTCTGCTGTCTCCCACAGAACAGGGATTACAGCAACAACTGGACCTACTCGACAAATACTGCCAAAATTGGGCCCTAACAGTAAATATAAAGAAAACGAACATCATGATTTTTCAAAAAAGGCCCAAGTGTCAGGAAAACAAATACCAGTTTACTGTCAGTGATACCATCATAGGACACACTATGAGCTACACTTACCTTGGTCTAACCATTACAGCATCAGGGAGCTTCAGCATAGCAGTGAATGCACTAAAAGAAAAAGCCCGAAGAGCCCTATATGCAATAAAAAGAAAATTCTACAACATCCAAATCCCAATCAAAATCTGGCTAAAAATATTTGACAGCGTAATCCTGCCGATTGCGCTGTACGGTAGTGAAGTATGGGGCCCGCTCAATCACCATAGCTACACTAAATGGGAAAAACACACAATAGAAGCCCTACATGCAGAATTTTGCCGAAGCATCCTTCGCACCCAAAGGAAAACACCAACAAATGCATGCAGCGCCGAACTAGGCGGATACCCACTGATAATAAACATCCAAAAACGAGCACTAAACTTCCTAAATCACCTCAAATCTAGCTCCCCAGACACCCTTCATTTTAAAGCCTTCCAGACCCAAGAGCTAAACCCAGAAAAGAGTCCCCTGAGTCAGCTGCTACTGAAACTAAGTACTCCCACTCAGCCAGACCCTGACCAGTCCCAGACCAACACTGCCGTCCAAACACCAATCCGAGTGAACCAAATCATTAAACAAAGCAAAGAAACCTACCTGGAACATTGGAACAAAATAACCAAAAGCCAAAGCAGATTAGAATGTTACCGGGCCCTAAAAAGAGAATATAAACTGGCAGACTATCTCTCGACCATCAGAGACACAAAACAGAGACAGACCCTCACCAGGTACAGACTAAGCGACCACCAACTGGCAATTGAAAAAGGAAGATACAAGAAATCCTGGCAGCCTAGAGAGAATAGAATATGTGATCAATGTCTGGCCGGCGAGGTTGAGACAGAGATGCATTTCCTCCAGAATGCGAAAAATTCAACACATCAAGAAACATATTATTTGACAAGCTCAGCCAAACAACCCCAGATTTCAAGGAATTGGATGACCTGTCAAAATTAAGATTAGTCCTGGGAGAAGGAGACAGACCATACCTTGGTGCCAAATATGTAACAACATGTCACAACCTGAGGACTGTTTAAAATTAATAATGAATGTCCCACTGATGTACAAATACTATTTAAATTAATATTGTTTAAAGTAATATTGTATGTACCCAACAAAGGTCAGAATTGTTTGACACCGACAGAATGTTGGAAAACTGTACTTTTTGTTATGTAAGCTTTGGCAATATGGTTCCCTGTAAACTTTCATGCCAATAAAGCATTTGAATTGAATTGACACTGAGCGAGAGACAGAGAGAGACACAGAGACACTGATTGAGAGACAGAGAGACACAGAGACACTGAACGAGAGTCAGAGAGAGACACAGAGACACTGAGCGAGTGACAGAGAGAGACACAGAAACACTGAGTGAGAGACAGAGAGATACAGAGACACTGAGCGAGAGTCAGAGAGAGACACAGAGACACTGAGTGAGAGACAGAGAGAGACACAGAGACACTGAGTGAGAGACAGAGAGAGACACAGAGACACTGAGTGAGAGAAAGAGAGACACACAGAGACACTGAGCGAGTGACAGAGAGACACAGAGACACTGAACGAGAGTCAGAGAGAGACACAGAGACACTGAGCGAGTGACAGAGAGAGACACAGAGACACTGAGCGAGAGACAGAGAGATACAGAGACACTGAGCGAGAGTCAGAGAGAGACACAGAGACACTGAGTGAGAGACAGAGAGAGACACAGAGACACTGAGTGAGAGACAGAGAGAGACACATAGACACTGAACGAGAGTCAGAGAGAGACACAGAGACACTGAGCGAGTGACAGAGAGAGACACAGAGACACTGAGCGAGAGACAGAGAGATACAGAGACACTGAGTGAGAGACAGAGAGAGACACAGAGACACTGAGTGAGAGACAGAGAGAGACACAGAGACACTGAGCGAGAGACAGAGAGAGTCACAGAGACACTGAGCGAGAGACAGAGAGAGTCAGAGAGACACTGAGCTAGGGACAGCGAGAGACACAGAGACACTGTGCGAGAGAAAGAGAGAGACACAGAGAAACTGAGCGAGAGACAGAGAGAGACACAGATACACTGAGCGAGAGACAGAGAGAGACACCGAGACACTGAGCGAGAGACAAAGAGAGACACAGAGACACTGAGCGAGAGACAGAGAGAGACACAGAGACACTGAGCTAGAGACAGAGAGAGAGACAAAGACACTGAGCGAGAGACAGAGACACTGAGCGAGAGACAGAGAGAGAAACAGAGCGAGAGACAGAGAGAGACACAGAGACACTGAGCGAGAGACAGAGAGATACACAGAGACACTGAGCGAGAGACAGAGAGAGACACAGAGACACTTAGCGAGTGACAGAGAGAGACACAGAGGCGCTGAGCGAGAGACAGAGAGAGACTCAGAGACACTGAGCGAGAGACAGAGACACAGAGACACTGACCGAGAGACAGAGAGAGACACAGAGACACTGAGCGAGAGACAGAGAGAGTCACAGAGACACTGAGTGAGAGACAGAGAGAGACACAGAGACACTGAGAGACAGACAGAGAGAGACACAGAGACACTGCGTGAGAGACAGAGAGACACAGAGACACTGAGCGAAAGACAGAGAGAGATACAGAGACACTGAACAAGAGTCAGAGAGAGACACAGTGACACTGAGCGAGAGACAGAGAGAGACACAGAGACACTGAGCGAGAGACAGAGGGAGACACAGAGACACTGAGCAAAAGACAGACAGAGACACAGAGACACTGAGCGAGAGACAGAGTGAGACACAGAGACACTGAGCGAGAGACAGACAGAGACACAGAGACACTGAGCGAGAGACAGAGTGAGACACAGAGACACTGAGCGAGAGACAGACAGAGACACAGAGACACTGAGCGAGAGACAGAGAGAGACACAGAGACACTGAGTGAGATACAGAGAGAGACACAGACACTGAGCGTGAGACAGAGAGACACTGAGCGAGAGACAGAGTGAGACACAGAGACACTGAGCGAGACACAGAGAGAGATAAAGAGACACTGGCCTAGAAATTCAGTTGGTTGCGCCAGCCGGTAGCGCCTTAGGAGGAGTAGATATCGGGCGCTAGGCGGCTAGCGGCCGGGCGCAGCGTGATCTGCGCCTCTCCCCAACTTCACTCACGATTTAGCGGTGGCGCAAAGTCTTTGCGCGCACTCAGCTGCGCGCGCAGATCCTGACGTCATTTCCTCGTGCAACACCCTTTGTGCACCCCAAACCGGAAATTCAGTCACGACACCCTCTTGTGCGCCTGCCGCCCCTAGCGACTGGTAGAGTGGAACGGCGCTCAGTCGATGCGGGGCACGGGGGGCGCAAATTAAAGGGCACTCCTCCTGCACTATAAAAGGCAGCCATTTCGCAGCACTCCTTCTTGAGAGACGGATCTTTGCAGAGAGACCAAGGTAGAGACGTTTCTGCTTTGGCTCAACACTCGGACAGGTACTTGTGGCTTCAGGCCACAGCTTTCCACTTGTCTTTGCCTTCATTGACATATCATTGTTTGCTAACATATAATGGGGGCTGCAATGGGTGCAAACGCTGGCCTTCTCCATTGCATCCAAAGGGCTCACAGATGCCGTGAGAGAGTGGCAGTCCTGGCTAGACGGAGAGGGGGCAACAGGCGTCGGGAACGGAGGCCTTACCCACCCAGGGTATACCGCCAGCTATTCTCCTATCTCAACATGTCTGACGAGCAGTGTGTTCGGAGGCTGCAATTCCGAAGGGAGGTGGTCACAGAGATCTGCCACCTGCTTGGCGGTGATCTGCAGCCACATCTGAGGAGCAGGATGTCTCTGTCGGTGGCAGTGAAGGTGACGGTGGCTCTCAACATCTATGCCACCGGCTCCTTCCTATCCGCTACTGGGGACATTTCCAACATCTCCCAGTTCGCCGTGCATTGCTGCATCCGCCAGGTGACCAATGCCCTTTTCAAAAGGCGACGTCAGTTCATCTCCTTCTCCATGGCCCTTGCCAAGCAGCAACAGCGTGCAATGGGCTTTGCAGCATTCGCAGGCTTCCCCATGGTGCAGGGCGCCATTGACTGCACGCATGTGGCTTTGCGGGCACCTCTGGAGAATTCCGAGGATTACCGCAACCGGAAGGGCTACCATTCGCTCAACGTCCAGCTGGTGTGTGACCACAGGCAGCTCATCCTAGCTGTCAATGCCCGCTTTCCAGGCAGCAGCCGCGATGCCTTCATCCTGCACCAGACTTCTGTGGCAGACATGTTCCAGGCCCAGCCTCACCCACGAGGCTGGCTTATCGGGGGCAAAGGCTATCCTTTGTGTACCTGGCTGATGACCCCGCTCCGTGCGCCCAGCACCCCTGCTGAAGAGGGATACAACGAGAGCCATCAAGCGACCAGGAACATCATTGAGCAAACAATCGGCGTCCTGAAGCAACGGTTCCGCTGTCTGGATCATTCCGGTGGAGCCCTACAATATTCGCCGGAGCGAGTCTCCCATTTCGTGGTCGTGTGCTGCATGCTGCACAACCTGGCTAGCCACAGGACTCAGCCACTGCCACCAGAGATTGGAGGACCACCTGAGGAGGAGGAGGAGGAGGAGGAGGAGGAGGAGGACCAGCACAGGAGGGAGGCACAAAGTGCAAGGGCCGCCCGTCGCCGGCTTATTGAACGTCGGTTCTAGGCCCCCTCTCAGGGAATGGTTTGTGCCAATGTCAGCAGATGAATGTAGCCGCTCCACAAGCCCTCAGCCGTGCAGGGCAACCAGGACTTGCCAAAAAAAAAATGCACAATGCAATTTAAGAACATTAAGTAATTGCAAACCTCTGCCCTTCCCACATTACAACCTCATTTGGAGAAGCCCCCTCCAAAAACACAAAATTAACAGCCACGGCCTTACAAAAACAAAGAAAGACACCAGTCTCGGCCTTACAAAAACAAAGAAAGACAACCACAAAGCATTTGTGCAGACCTTCTACTTTTTGTCCTGCGAGGGCGATGCCTTTCACATCCTTGCCTGGCCCCTGCCCGCCCTGCAGCTCCTCCTCAATGGGAGCCCAGTGGCTGCAGCAAGGCTGGGGGAAGGCTGCTGAGGGTCAGATGGAGAGACGGTAGATGCCCTTGGGGGTCGGCCTGCACCAGCTCTGGCCCTGGAGGGGCCGGCTGCTGACTGCTCCAACTCTGCTTGGGCGGCAGCAGTCTGTCCAGCGGCTCGCGGCAGCTGCAATGGCGGAGTGGCAGTGTCGGCTGCAGGAATGGTGCCAACCTGACAGATCGCAGGTGCTCCCTGGTCGCCTGATACATTGGCACTCGCACGGGCCAGCACTGCAGCATGCGCAGCAAACAGCTGAAGAACAGACTGCTGGGCTGCTGCTGCGCGGGGAGTGCCCTGGCGATGCCTGGCTGATCCAGCGAGGGTGGCAGCAGTTAGTGCCCGTGTGGCCCTGGTCTGTGTCTGCATGACAACAGCCAGTGAATGGACGGCACGACTGAGCACTTGGCTCGAAGCCGCCTGTGCTGCCGCGAAGTCCTGCAGACTCCTGGCCTGTGCTGCACTGAATTGATCCAGACTCCTGGCCTGTGCTGCTCCAAATTGCTGCACACTCCTTGACAAAGACTCAATGGAGTCAGGCATCCTTGCCACTGCAGCCATGAGCTCATTGTGCCTGCGCTCAGCCTGGACGGCCATTTCCTCCAGGAGCCGCACCTCCTCTGCGCTGACCGTCGCAGGACTGGAGGCCGCACTCACCCTCTGGGGAGAAGTCCGCCGAGCTTCCCCACCCCTCCCGCGTTGCTGCAGCCCGCTGGGCCCCGGAGCTTCACTCTCCTCCGACCCTTCCCCCCGGCTCCCCTCCAGGGAAGACGTGTCCCCTTCATCGCCATGTCTGGCCGGCGAGGTTGAGACAGAGATGCATTTCCTCCTAAAATGCGAAAAATTCAACACAACAAGAAACATATCTTTTGACAAGCTCAGCCTTACAACCCCAGATTTCAAAGAATTGGATGACCTGTCAAAATTAAGAATAGTCCTGGTGGAGGGAGACAGACCATAACTGGGTGCCCAATGTGTAACAACATGTCACAACCTGAGAAACAGTGAGTGACTAACGAGCACACCCATAGCATATATACTCTAAAAATGTTTAAATTAATACCGAATGTACCCAACGACTGTTTTAAATTAATACTGAATGCACCCAACGAGGGTCAACGACTGTTTAAATTAATACTGTCTGTACCCAACAAGGATCAAAAACGTTTGACACCTACAGAATGTTGGAAACCTGTACTTTTTGTTATGTAAGCTTTGGCAATATGGTTCCCTGTAAACTTTCATGCCAATAAAGCATTTGAATTTGAAAATTTGAATTTGAATTTGACACAGAAAGACAGAGCGAGAGACAGAGAGAGACACAGAGACACTGAGCGAGAGACAGAGAGAGACACAGAGACATTGAGTGAGAGACAGAGAGAGACACAGAAACACTGAGCGAGAGACAGAGAGAGACACAGAGACACTGAGCGAGAGACAGGGAGAGACGCAGAAACACTGAGCGAGAGACAGAGAGAGACACAGAGACACTGAGCGAGAGACAGGGAGAGACGCAGAGACAATGAGCGAGAGAAAAGAGCGAGAGAAAAGAGAATATAAACTGGCAGACTATCTCTCGACCATCAGAGACACAAAACAGAGACAGGCCCTCACCAGGTACAGACTAAGCGACCACCAACTGGCAATTGAAAAAGGAAGATACAAGAAATCCTGGCAGCCTAGAGAGAATAGAATATGTGATCAATGTCTGGCCGGCGAGGTTGAGACAGAGATGCACTTCCTCCTAAAATGCGAAAAATTCAACAAAACAAGAAACATATATTTTGACAAGCTCAGCCAAACAACCCCAGATTTCAAAGAATTGGATGACCTGTCAAAATTAAGATTAGCCCTGGGAGAAGGAGACTGACCATACCTTGGTGCCCAATATGGAACAACATGTCACAACCTGAGGAACAGTGAGGGACTAACGAGCACACCCATAGCATATATAAACATTAAGAATGTTTAAATCAATACCGAATGTACCCAACGACTGTTTAAAAATTAATACTGAATGTACCCAACGAGGGTCAACGACTGTTTAAATTAATATTGTCTGTACCCAACGAAGGTCAAAATTGTTTGACACCTACAGAATGTTGGAAAACTGTACTTTTTGTTATGTAAGCTTTGGCAATATGGTTCCCTGTAAACTTTCATGCCAATAAAGCATTTGAATTGAATTGAATTGAATTGACACAGAGCGAGAGACAGAGAGAGACACAGAGACAGTGAGCGAGAGACAGAGAGAGACACAGAGACAAGGACCGAGAGGCAGAGAGAGACACTGAGCGAGAGATAGAGAGTTGTCTAGGGAAGTTATTCTGCAGTATTCTAAATAGTAGATTACTGGATTTTCTTAACAAACATAATATCCTTAGAAAAAATCAAATAGGCTTTCTTCCAAAACACCGCACCACCAATCATATCTATACGCTTCACACTCTCATTGAAAAACATATACACCAAACAAAAAATGGGGAAATATTCGCTTGTTTCATTGACTTCAAGAAAGCCTTTGACTCTATCTGGCACGAAGGGCTCTATTATAAACTTCTTCAGTGTGGAATAGGGGGCAAAGTCTATGACCTTATTATATCGATGTATCTGAAAAATAAATGCGGTGTCAAAATTGGAGACAAACGCACCGGTTTCTTCACCCAGAGAAGAGGCGTCTGGCAGGGCTGCAATTTGAACCCGACCCTGTTCAACATATACATAAATGAATTAGCAGACATGCTGGAGCAAAGCGAGTCACCGAGTCTCTGTCTCCTGGATGGAGAAGTGAAATCCCTGTTCTATGCGGACGACCTGGTTCTGCTGTCTCCCACAGACCAGGGATGACAGCAACAATTAGGCCTACTCGACAAATACTGCCAAAATTGGGCACTAACAGCAAATCTAAAGAAAACCAACATCATGATTTTTCAAAAAAGGCCCAAGTGTCAGGAAAAAAAATATCAGTTTACTCTCAGTGATACCATCATAGGACACACCATGAGCTACACTTACCTTGGTCTAACCATTACAGCATCAGGGAGCTTCAGCATAGCAGTGAATGCACTAAAAGAAAAAGCCCGAAGAGCCCTATATGCAATAAAAAGAAAATTCTACAACATCCAAATCCCAATCAAAATCTGGCTCAAAATATTTGACAGCGTAATCCTGCCCATTGCGCTGTACGGTAGTGAAGTATGGAGCCCGCTCAATCACCATAGCTACACTAAATGGGAAAAACACACAATAGAAGCCCTACATGCAGAATTTTGCCGAAGCATTCTTCGCACCCAAAGGAAAACACCAACAAATGCATGCAGAGCCGAATTAGGCAGATACCCACTGATAATAAACATCCAAAAACGAGCACTAAACTTCCTAAATCACCTCAAATCTAGCTCCCCAGACACCCTTCATTTAAAGCCTTCCAGACCCAAGAGCTAAACCCAGAAAAGAGTCCCCTGAGTCAGCTGCTACTGAAACTAAGTACTCCTACTCAGCCGGAACCTGACCAGTCCCGACCAACACTGCCGTCCAAACACCAATCCAATTGAACCAAATCATTAAACAATGCAAAGAAACCTACCTGGAACATTGGAACAAAATAACCAAAAGCCAAAGCAGATTAGAATGTTACCGGGCCCTAAAAAGAGAATATAAACTGGCAGACTATCTCTCGACCATCAGAGACACAAAACAGAGACAGACCCTCACCAGGTACAGACTAAGCGACCACCAACTGGCAATTGAAAAAGGAAGATACAAGAAATCCTGGCAGCCTAGAGAGAATAGAATATGTGATCAATGTCTGGCCGGCGAGGTTGAGACAGAGATGCATTTCCTGCTAAAATGCGAAAAATTCAACACAACAAGAAACATAGTATTTGACAAGCTCAGCCAAACAACCCCAGATTTCAATGAATTGGATGACCTGTCAAAATTAAGATTAATCCTGGGAGAAGGAGACAGACCATACCTTGGTGCCAAATATGTAACAACATGTCACAACCTGAGGACTGTTTAAAATTAATGCTGAATGTACCCAACGATGTACAACGACTGTTTAAATTAATATTGTTTAAAGTAATATTGTATGTACCCAACGAAGGTCAAAATTGTTTGACACCTACAGAATGTTGGAAAACTGTACTTTTTGTTATGTAAGCTTTGGCAATATGGTTTCCTGTAAACTTTCATGCCAATAAAGCATTTGAATTGAAAAAAAAAATTGAATTGAATGACAGAGACACTGAGCGAGAGACAGAAAGAGACACAGAGACACTGAGTGAGAAACAGAGAGAGACACAGATACACTGAGCGAGAGACAGAGCGAGACACAGAGACACTGAGCGAGAGACAGAGAGAGACACAGAGACACTGAGCGAGAGACAGAGAGACACAGAGACACTGAGCGAGGGACAGAGAGAGACACAGAGACACTGAGTGAGTGACAGAGAGAGACACAGAGACACTGAGTGAGAGACAGAGGGAGACACAGAGACACTGAGTGAGAGACAGAGGGAGACACAGAGACACTGAGCGAGAGACAGAGAGAGACACAGAGACACTGAGCGAGAAACAGAGAGAGACACAGAGACACTGAGCGAGAGACAGAGAGAGACACAGAGACACTGAGCGAGAGACAGAGAGAGACACAGAGACACTGAGTGAGTGACAGAGGGAGATACAGAGACACTGAGCGAGGGACAGAGAGAGACACAGAGACACTGAGCGAGAGACAGAGAGACACAGAGACACTGAGCGAGAGACAGAGAGAGAGACAGAGAGAGGCACAGAGACACTGAGTGAGTGACAGAGAGAGATACAGAGCCACTGAGCGAGAGACAGAGAGAGACACATAGACACGGAGCGAGAGACAGAGAGAGACACAGAGACACTGAGCGAGAGACAGAGAGAGAGACACAGAGACACTGAGCGAGACAGAGAGAGACACAGAGACACTGAGCGAGAGACAGACAGAGACACAGAGACACTGAGCGAGAGAAAGAGAGACTCTGAGCGAGAGACAGAGAGAGACACAGAGACACTGAGCGAGACAGAGAGAGACACAGAGACACTGAGCGAGAGACAGACAGAGACACAGAGACACTGAGCGAGATACAGAGAGAGACACAGAGACACTGAGAGAGAGACACAGAGACACTGAGCGAGAGACAGAGAGAGATACAGGGACACTGAGAGAGAGACAGAGAGAGACACAGAGACACTGAGAGAGAGACACAGAGACACTGAGTGAGCGACAGAGAGACACAGAGACACTGAGCGAGAGACACAGAGAGACACAGAGACACTGAGCGAGAGACAGAGAGAGACACAGAGACACTGAGTGAGAGACAGAGAGAGACACAAAGACACTGAGCGAGAGAGAGAGAGACACAGAGACACTGAGCGAGAGTCAGAGAGAGACACAGAGACACTGAGCGAGAGACAGAGAGAGACACAGAGACACTGAGCAAGAGACAGAGAGAGACACAGAGACACTGAGCGAGAGACATAGAGAGACGCAGAGACATTGAGCGAGAGTCAGTGAGAGACACAGAGACTCTGAGCGAGAGACAGAGAGAGACACAGAGACATGGAGCGAGAGACAGAGACACTGAGCGAAAAATTCAACACATCAAGAAACATATTATTCAACAAGCTAAGCCAAACAACCCCAGATTTTAAGGAATTGGATGATCTGTCAAAATTGAGATTAGTCCTAGGAGAAGGAGACAGACCATACCTTGGGGCTAAATATGTATCAACATGTCACAACCTGAGGACTGTTTAAAAGTAAGACTGTTTAAAATTAATATTGATCGTACCAAATGAAGTAGAAAGACTGTTTAAAATTAATATTGTTTAAAAGTAATATTGTATATACCCAACAAATGTCAAATCGATTGACACCTACAGAATGTTGGAAATCTGTACCTTTTTGCTATGTAAGCTTTGGCAATATGGTTCTCTGTAAACTTTCATGCCAATAAAGCATTTGAACTGAACTGAACTGAACTGAGAGACACAGAGACACTGAGCGAGAGTCAGTGAGAGACACAGAGACACTGAGTGAGGGACAGAGAGAGAGAAAGAGACACTGGCGAGAGACAGAGTGAGACAGAGAGACACTGTGCGAGAGATATTAAATCCGTGATTCTTAAAGTATGATGTTTTCCAATAACTACACGGAGGCTGTAACTTAACAATCAACAGGTGTTTACTGGAGGAGGGTAGTCTAAAGACTGACAGTACAGAGGCATGCTCAAGGCTTATATACAGGTGTGGTCACTGCCGGTACTACAGTGTACAGGAGCTGTAAAAGTAGTTCTCTCTTAAAAGTACATACAGTACAATTCCTCCCCTTTTAGATTAGCAGTATCCATAATATTCAAATAACAATTAACACGTTAACATGCACATTAAACTGAAATAGTCCATTTATAGATTCAGGCCTAGAAATTCAGTATAGCCACTTTTGGGGCGGTAAAGTCGGGCGGGCGCTAAAGTTTGCGCCCGGCGCAAATTCGATGGCACTTCGCCGATATTCAGTAGCTTCGCCCTAAGAGGTTGCTTGAGTGCTAAAACTGGCGATGCACGCCTATCTTTAGGCGCTAAGCCGGCGGTGCTGAGGGATAGCACCGAGGCCGGGCGCAGCGCAGGTGCGGTCATTTCTTGATTGACAGTAGACACCGTGGCGCCGGCCAGCTCTTAAAGGGGGAAGGGTCGACTTGCTCTGCTGCAACGGCCTGCACACTGCAGCCTTCCAGCTAGGCCTGAACACTGCTGGTGATCAGAAGGAGCCATGGCAATGGTACAGAAGGCCCGTGAGCGTGCCCTGCGCTTCTCAGCCCATGACTTGAAGGTGATGGTGAGGGCCTTGGAGAAGAGACAGCACATCTTGTTCCCGGACACTTGCAGGAAGCCTCCCACCAGCGTCTATAGGAAAGCCTGGAGGGAGTTCGCCCGCTGGGTGTCGGCCACCGGCGATGCCCCCAGGGACAATGTCCAATGCCGGAAGAAGTTTAATGACCTGACCAGGATTGTCAGGGTGAGTACCCTTTCCAGTCTCCTCCTCATCCTTGCATGTACACCTGACATGATGGGCAAAGGGACCTGAAAGCTCTAATGGACAGCCCTCAGCCAGCAGCTATGGGACAGTCATGAACATCAATTGCACATTCTGCACTTTACACCATGGGAGGCAGTGCACACCACATCAGGGCTACACACTGGCCAAGCTATTCCACCATGGGAGGCAGCGCACACCACATCAGGGCTACACACTGGCCAAGCTATTCCACCATGGGAGGCAGCGCACACCACATCAGGGCTACACACTGGCCAAGCTATTCCACCATGGGAGGCAGTGCACACCACATCAGGGCTACACACCGTACTTACAGGCCATCCTTTCTCTTGCAGGCAAAACTTGCCAACAACCGAAGGCACCAGGAGCAGACCGGGGGAGGCCGCCCCCAGATCCAGGAGCTTAATCCCCTGGAGGAGCGCGTGAGTCGCCTCATGGGACCCCAGGTGATTGGGCCCGTCGCCTGTGAAGATGCCGACCCTCTTCTGGGCCACAATGGTATGGACATCACCTTTTGGACCTCTCTCGTCGCACTTGCGCATCCGATCTACCTCCTTTGCCATTGTCCGACCAATGCGCTGAATGCCACCAGTCATGCCTCCCTCGCTGACGCCCTCGCCTCACTCTAAAGCTACTCTTGTGCCTTCCTGCTTTCAGCTGGTGATGAGTGTTGTGTATGTAATATGTGTGCTACTTTGAACCTATGGACAGGACTGCACTACTTGTTGGGCGTAGTGATACGCAGTACCACTCCTGGCCATAGGGGTATAAATAGTACTGTGGGTACTGATCCCCCTCAGTTCCCGCCTGTGGGCATGAAGTAAAGACCTATGTATAGTCCCTACCTCCAACCAGTAAAGACCTGTTTGAGTTATACATTTAAGTCTTTGTGTTAATTGTTCAATACAATACACATACTTAACACTGGCGACGAGTCGGTTCGAACCCTGCGGCAGTTATTCCACAGCGGCTTCGTCCAAAGACAGGACGTTGAAGAGAGGTTCCAATCCTCAACACCCCACTGAAAACTGAAGGGCAGCAGAAATCCTGACAGCTTCCAGCGACTGGAAGCGACAGGCATTAGGACCCTGAAGCCTCCATCAACGACTGAAAACGGGAGGACAGAAGACATCCTGCAGCTTTTTCAACCTCGGTGGTGGGTAAGCCAAGCAGCGTTGGCTGCAAAGACAGGGCTGGGGGAAGTCGGAGGTAGAAGGGCAATCGATCGAAATCCCTGATAAGGGCCGCACTCGGGCTGGAAGGCGCAGCGTCGGCAGACACTGAGGGCGCGAGCGGGTAAGCCAGAGCCCGGGAGGGAGCGAGCAAGAGCCGCCGAGCGGGTGAGCCAGAGGCCGGGAGCCGCTTCAAGCGGGAGGCGCTTAGCGGGCCAGCGATCGCACCGGTGATAAGGGCTGAGAACCGTTTCGGGCGGGCGGCGCACCAGCGATCACACAGGAGATAAGAGCCACAGTCGGGCTGAAAGTCAGTGATGAGAAGCGCGGGAAAACCGCCATTGAAGTGGGCGGGGAGAGCGAGAAGCGCGGGAAAGCCGCCATTTTTCGCGGGAAAACCGCTGGGGAAGAAGGCAGAAGCGGGAAAACCGCCATTTTGTGGGCGGAGGACGACGGCAAGAGCGGGAAGCCGCCATCTTGGATAACAGTAAAAAAAAAAAATCTGAGAAATTGCAAATCTGATAAAGTACTACAATGCCTAAACACGGGAATATTAGCAACTTTGATAGTGACATCGAAGATTGGGCCATATATGTTGAACGAGTTAAAAATTATTGTAAGGCCAATAAAATTCGTGAGGCTGATAAAGCACTAACATTATTAAATTTAATGGGTGCGAAGACATACGGGCAATTGAAACACCTGTTATCACCAGATGAACCGGCGGATAAGACGTTCGATGAGATTGTTACTGTCCTGAAAGATCATCTAAACCCCACGCCGCTGATGCTAGCGGAACGATTTAAATTTTACGACAGAAGGCAGCTACAGCATGAAAGCAATGCTGAATATTTGCTGGAATTGCGTAAATTAGCGAAATATTGTCAGTTTGGAACGGGACTGACAGAGGCACTTCGAGACAAATTTGTGTGTGGTTTATTTAAACAGGATACACAAAAGCGACTGCTCGAGGAGAATGAGCTGACGCTTGAGAAGGCGGTCACTATGGCAGCAGCACACGAAGCCGCAGCGAGAGGCACGGCAGTAATGCAGCTACGGTCACCGGAGCTCAGTGCACACAAATTGGGTGTGAGTTCTGGCAAATGTTATCATTGTGGAAAGACAACGCATGATCAGAACCAGTGTTGGTTTAAAAACCAAGAATGTAGAACTTGTGGTAGGCTTGGACATATAGCTAGAGTATGCAGGTCAGCGAAGAAGACCAGCAACAAGAAGTCACCGCAAGGAAAATACGCAAAGGTACACAAGGTGGCTGAACAGGAGTCCAATTCAGACGCCAGCAGTAATGAACTGGCTAGCTTAAGCTGTAATGAACTGGCTAGCTTAAGAGTACTCAACGCTGGTAAGGGTGCAGACCTCCAGACAATTTGGGTCACTCTTCAGATAGAAGGAGTCCAAGTAAAACTGGAATTGGACACTGGATCGGCATTGACGGTCATAAATAAGAAAGATTACGGAAAGTTATTCCAACATATTCCCCTACAGGATACGGGGATTAGATTGAAAACATACACGGGGCAAAGAGTGTACCCCATTGGGAAAATAGAGGTTGCAGTGGTCCACAAGGGCGAAGACAGTCAAATAATGGACTTATATGTGATATCTGAAGGAGGTCCTCCACTACTAGGATGGGAGTGGATTAGGAAAATGAATATGGACTGGCATTTCCTACAAACAATAACGAGTGAGAACTCGGTGAAGATAGTCGGCCCAGATTCTGGAACGGATGATGGTAAGCCCAACTCAGGTGCAAAAGACAAAGTTTCAGCACAGAATTCCACTGAGCAACAACAACATAGTTTAACTGTGGATTCTGAGTCTGGCAAGTCTACTGATGTGCCCATTTCTGAGGGACACCGGGCTCGAACTCAACTCCATTTCAAACTACAACAGCAATTAGAACAAATGCTTCGCTGTTTTGAGCAAGAGTTGAATGCAACGAAAGAGTTCTTTGATATAGAGTTGGAGAATCTGGAAAGACAACAGAAGCAGCTGATGGAGAAAATGGAGCAGGAGCACACAAAACGTCTGGTGTCAGAGGAGTTAACGGTCAGCCAACTCCTGCATATGCTGAAGGACAGGACTCTGAAATGGGAAAAACTTGAACATGAACTTCAATATTCAAACGAAAGGGGTTCGGAGCTCTCAAAGGTTATTGGAAGAGCTGAGGTGGCAACACAGACTGAGATGACTGCAACAGAGCAGCCCTTGGATGCCAAAAGTACGCTGACTCACGTCAACGTAGAACAACAGACCGCTGAAACAGCTGCTCCGGTAGAGGGATTGCATAGTCCGATCAATCAATCTCCAAAGGAAGTTGAAGTATTAAAATCACAAATGAGGTCACTAGTAAACGACTTGCTGAAAGCCCAGAAAAAGCTGGATGCAGAGGTACACATGAAGAAGTCTCTTCAGGAAAGATGTCTGGATTTGGAACAAGAGCTGGCTAACGTCCAGCTGGGTATGGAGGAAATAGACGACCCTCTCACTGGTCTAGCTCAGGACGACACCGAATATTACGATGTCCTGTCCTGCCCAGCTTGTAACTTCGACTCCCAAAGTGCAGAAATCATGGAGGAGCACCAAAAGTCTACGGAACATCGGGAGAAGCTGGCTCTACGACGGAAACAGGAGGAAGAGAAGGAGGAACTGCGCATGCAGCTGGCAGCTGTGGCAGCTGACAATGGAGCCCAGAGAGTCTCCAAGAAGCAGAAAAGGAAAAGTAAAAACAGAAGATGACCCATCTGAACCATTATCACCTCTACCAGATCACACACGTGGTCCCTCCGAACGGAGCCAATTCAGTTCGGAAGTTCAAACTGTTAAATCCATGGAAGGACTATTGAATGAGTCACTCCAGCAACGTGAACCGACTACACCACAGAGATTGAATCTGTGAACTGTTTTCCGCAGAGACTGAATCTGTGATCTGTTTTGACATGAAGTTATCTATGTATCTATGTTATTCTGTTATGTAAACCTGAAGTTATATATGTATATATGTTATTACGTTATGTTAAATGGGGAGATGACTGTAAAGCTAGGAAGGGAGGAATGTTGTGTATGTAATATGTGTGCTACTTTGAACCTATGGACAGGACTGCACTACTTGTTGGGCGTAGTGATACGCAGTACCACTCCTGGCCATAGGAGTATAAATAGTACTGTGGGTACTGATCCCCCTCAGTTCCCGCCTGTGGGCATGAAGTAAAGACCTATGTATAGTCCCTACCTCCAACCAGTAAAGACCTGTTTGAGTTATACGTTTAAGTCTTTGTGTTAATTGTTCAATACAATACACATACTTAACAATGAGGAGCTCCCTGAAGCTGCCAGTGACAGCCCCTCCGAGGAGGAGGAGGAGGAGGAACAGGAAGGCGGACCATCAGGGCAGCAGTCAAGTGCGGCTGCAGATGCCGAAGTAGTGGACACGTCTTCCCTGGAGGAGAGCCTGGAGGAAGTGTCGGAGGGGAGTGTAGCTGCTGGAACCAGTGGCGTCCAGCAACCCAGGAGGGCTGCGGTTGGTCCGCGGCCTTCCCCCCCAGAGGGGGGAAGGATCGGAGGGGAGTGCAGTTGCTGGGCCCAGTCGCCGCCGGCAACGTGGCAAGGGTCGGCCAGCTCTTGCCCCTGCTCCCCAGCGGGAGAGTCCGGACTCCAGTCCGGCCACGTTCAACTCAGAGGAGGTGCGCCACCTCGATCAAATGGCCCAGGATTCGGATCGCCGGCACACCGAGCTGATGGGGGTAGTGGCACGGATGCCTGAGGCCATCGAGTCCCTGGCTAGTAGTGCGCGCGAGTTCGGGGCCTCACATGCCGCGAGTGGCCGGCTGATCAGTGATGCCGTCCAGACAATGGCTGCTCTGTTGCGGTCGCAGACCAGGGCAACAGGGGCACTGACTGCTGCCACACGCGCTGCGTCAGCCAGGCATCGCCTGGACACCCGCCGCGCTGCAGCAGCACAGCGGGCTGCCCTTCGGCAGATTGGTGCGCATGCTGCAGTGCGGGCCCGTGCGAGTGCCAGAGTGCCACATCACCAGCCAAGGCCGACCATCCGCCAGATTGCACACATTCCTCCAGCCGTCACCACCACTCCCCCAGTGGCGCCTCAACGGCAAGCGGCTGCGAATGATGTTGGCCATGCACAGCTGCGCCAATCACCATCCGGCCCCTCGAGGGGCAAACCCCGTCTAGGCCGCCCCCCAAGGGCATCTGCCGGAAGGACATCTAACCCTCAGGAGCCTTTCCCCAGCCTCGCAGCAGCCACTGTGCAGAGCTTGCGGAGGAGCAGCAGGCCGGGCAGGGGCCCCAAAAGGCTAGACAAGGTCTCGCCCTCGCGGCCCAATAAGTAGACGGTGTGGCCAAGTGTTATTTTATATGGCGATGCCTATGTTTCTTTTGGGGATGGTTGTTTTGTTTCTGGGGATGTTTTTTGGGTTAAGGCCGAGGATGAAGGCCATTTTTGAACAAATGTTGTTATTCCTCCCCAGGTTGTGGGAGTGAGTCATTTGATGTACTGTTTTTTGGGACCGTTGAATGTTTCTGGGTTTCATGTGGGAAGGGGTTTCATTGGTCTAAAATAAAGATTTCTCTTTATTCAGAGAGTGTCCATGTTTGTTGCTGTAAGTGTTTGTTGCCTTCGCCGGCTGAGGGCTTGCGGAGCGGCTGCGTTCATGTTCCTTCATGGCCACAAGGCATTCCCTGACAGGGGGCTTAGAAGTGACGTTCAATAAGCCGCCGACGGATGGCCCTTGGACCTTCTCGCTCCCTCCTGGGATGGTACTCCTCCTCCTCCTGCTCCTCCTCCTCATGCTCCTCCTGCTCCTCCTCCTGAGGTGGTGGTCCAACGTGAGGTGGCAGTGCCTGAGTCCTGCGGAGAGCCAGGTGGTGCAGCATGCAGCAAACAACGACGAATTGGGACACTCGGTCCGGGGAATACTGCAGAGATCCGCCGGAACGATCCAGGCAGCGGAACCGTTGCTTGAGGACGTCAATTGTTTGCTCGATTATGTTCCTGCTCGCTTGATGACTCTCGTTGTCTGCCTCTTCAGCAGGGGTTCTGGGCGCGCGGAGCGGGGTCATGAGCCAGGTACACAAAGGATAGCCTTTGTCCCCGAGAAGCCATCCTCTTGGGGGAGGCTGTGCCTCGAACATGTCACGCACAGTTGTCTGCCGCAGGATAAAGGCATCGTGGCTGCTGCCTGGAAAGCGGGCATTGACAGCTAGGATGCGCTGCCTGTGGTCACACACCAGCTGCAGATTGAGGGAATGGTAGCCTTTCCGGTTGCGGTAATCCTCGGCATACTCCACAGGTGCCCGCAAAGCCACATGCGTACAGTCAATGGCGCCCTGCACCAAGGGTAAGGCCGCGAATCTTGCAAATCCCAATGCACGCTGATGCTGCCTCTCCACGGCCATGGGGAAGGAGATGAATTGGCGTCTCCTTCTGAAAAGGGCATCGGTCACCTGGCGGATGCAGCAATGCACGGCGAACTGGGATATGTTAGCAATGTCCCCAGCAGCGGATTGGAAGGAGCCGGTGGCATAGAAGTTCAAGGCCATCGTCACCTTCGCCTCCACCGACAGAGACGTCCTGCTCCTGAGCTTTGGACGCAGATCTCTGCGAAGCAGATGGCAGATCTCTCCAACCACCTCCTTTCGGAATCTCAGCCTTTTTACACATCTCGCGCCACTCATGTTGAGGTAGGTGCGCTGCTGGCGGTATGCCCTGACTGGGTAAGGCCTATGTTGCCGACGCCTGTTGCCCCCTCTGCGTCTAGCCAGGGCTGCCCCTCTCACACCGCGTCTGCGAGCCCTACGGACATGACGCTGAAACTCAGCGTTGGCACCCCATGCAGCCCTCATAATATGCTGCCAAACAGTCAAATATACAAGAGGCCACTTGCAACGCTCTGGCCTGAAGCCAAAAATACCTGAGCTAGTGTTGGCCCAAACCAGAAAGCTGTCTTCCTTGGTCTCTCTCCAGAAATCCGTTGCACAAGAGTGTTTGCTGCAAAATGCCTGCCCTTTATAGTGCAGGGTAAGTGCCCTTTAATTTACGCTCCCCGGGTCCCGCGTCGGCTCTGTTGCGTTCCACTAAACAAGCGTGCGGGCCGCCAGCCGCACAATGGGGCGGTCCCACTGAAGTTCTGGATCGGGGCGCGCAAAGGGCGTTGCACGAGGATATGACATCATTTTCTGCGCGCGCAGATGAGCGCGCGCTAAACTTTGCGCCGGTGCAAAATGTCTACTTAATTTGGGGCGAGGCGCAGATCGCGCTGCGCCCGGACGCTACACGCATAGCGCCCGAAATTCACTTCTCTTAAGGCGCTAACGGCTGGCGCAACCAACTGAATTTCTCGGCCTCAGTCTTTGGGGAGGCTTCCTGATCCTTTCGGGATAGCGCCTTTCCTGAGGTTCTTGTTCTTGGTGCGGAGGCGATTCTGGCCCCTTTTCGTCGGTTATTTCATCATTTTCCACTGCTACTGTTTCTGAGGTAGATGCTACCGGTATGTCGGGTTCATCCCCAGGTACGCGAGACATGGGGTTGACTCGTTCCTGTGACGCTAGGATTTGGTCGAAGTGGGTCTCACAATGTTCTCCCCAACATCCACTGTGTACATTAGTGGCCCCTGCCGTGTGCATATCGTTCCGGGTTGCCATTTCTCTGTTCGGTAGTCACGGGCCAAGACTGGTTGTCCTACATTGAAACTCCTTGTCAGCTTCTCATTGATGTGCTGGAATTGTTTATCCTCACATTTCTTCGCACATTTGGTCTGAGCAAATCCAGACGAGATCTCAACCTTCGGTTAAAGAACATCATGGCCGGGGTCTGGTTGGTAACTGCATGTGTCGCATTTCTGTAGGCCAACAGGAAATTGTCCACCTTATGCTGTAGTGGAATTTCATCATCGCACATGGCCTTTATCGCCTTTTTAAAGGTTTGTACGAACCTCTCAGCCAATCCATTTGTGGCTGGATGATACGGGGCGGATGTGTAATGCCTTACCCCATTCCTTCTCATAAATTTCCGAAACTCTTCGGACACAAACTGTGGTCCATTATCAGAGCAAATCTGCTCTGGCAAGCCGTTCCTGGCAAATATGGTCCGTAGGACTGCAATCGTTTTCTCTGTAGTGGTTGAGGACATTTTTATTACCTCAGGCCATTTCGAGTGAGCATCCACTGCTATTAAGAACATTGAGTCCATGAATGGACCAGCAAAATCAATATGCACCCGTTGCCATGGAGAGGAGGGCCACTCCCATGGGTGTAGAGGGGCATGTGATGGTGCATTTTGGACCTTCTGGCATCCTGAGCAGCTCTTTGTTAGGTCCTCGATTTGTTGATCGATCCCCGGCCACCACACATAAGCCCTAGCAAGGCTTTTCATTTTCACACCTCCCAGATGACCTTCGTGAAACTCATTGAGCACTCTCTCCCTTAACTTGGGTGGAATTATCACTCGGGGTCCACACATCACTGTCCCCTGGCATACTGACAGCTGTTCTCTTCTGGATGAGAATGCTGGCAACAGTGAGTCGCCATGTGTTGGCCATCCCCTCACCGTCAAATCATATACCCGAGACAGTGTCGGATCATTGCGGGTCTCCTTCTCTATATCCGTGTTAGTTACTGGCAATCGTTCAATTATTGACGAATAAAATATTTTGACAGGGTCCACTGCTGGTGCTTCCTCCACAGTAGGCAGTGGCAGGCGTGATAGCCCATCAGCGTTTCCATGCTGTTTCATTCCTTTATATTCTATTTCATATTGGTTCGCCCCTAGAAAAAGGGACCATCTTTGTAACCGTTGTGCAGTCATCACCGGAACGCCCTTCTTTGGATTAAAGATGGAGACAAGTGGTTGGTGGTCAGTCAGCAAGGTGAACTTCTGCCCATGCAGATAGTGGTTGAATTTTTTTACTCCCCATACTAGGCTGAGGGCCTCCCTGTCGATCTGGGCGTAGTTGCACTTGGCTGAGGTTAGTGACCGAGGCGCAAATGCTACTGGCCTCTCCAACCCGTCTGGGAATTTGTGCGACAGCACCGCTCCAATACCATAGGGTGATGCATCACATGCCAACCGAATTGGTAGTGCTGGGTTGAAATGGGCCAACACCTCTTTTGATGTGATCAATTCTTTGCACTTCTGGAAAGCTCATTTACATTCATCATTCCACTTCCATGGAACCCCCCTTTGCAGTAGGGTGTTCAGTGGGTGTAATACTGTGGACAAATTTGGTAAGAACTTATGGTAGTAGTTCACCAGCCCGAGGAACGACCTCAGTTGTGACACATTTTCCGGTGCTGGAGCCTTGACTACTGCCTCAATCTTTTCAGGGGACTTATGTAACCCCTCTTCATCAATAACATGGCCACAATACGAGGTCTGCTTCTGGAAGAACTCGTACTTGTGGCGATTAGCTCGTAGCCCATATTCCTTTAATCTAGTGAGCACCTTCTCCAGGTTGGCGAGGTGATCACTGTCATTTTCGCCCGTGACCAGGATGTCGTCCAAATAACACTGGGTCCCTGGGATCCCTTGCAGGACTTGATCCATCGCCCTTTGCCAAATAGCCGGAGCCGATGCTACCCCGAACACCAGCCGATTGTATTGGTAGAGACCTTTATGAGTGTTGATCGTGAGGTATTGTTTTGAGGCTTCTTCTACCTCCATTTGCAAGTACGCCTGGGCCAGATCAATTTTGGTGAAGCGTTTACTTCCAGATAGCGAGGCGAAAATATCCTCAATCCGTGGAAGCGGATATTGTACCTTGTGAAGGACTGGGTTCACTGTCACCTTAAAATCCCCACAGATGTGGACCTTCTTTGGTTCCCCAGGCGTATTACTCAGCGGCCTCTTCATTACAGGAATGATGGGTGTAGCCCACTCGCTCCAGTCTACTTTGGACAGTACTCCTGAACGTTCCAACCCTTCCAGCTCTGCTTCAACGGCTGGTCGGATCGCATAAGGCACCGGTCTGGCCTTAAAAACTTTGGGCTTGCATTTTCCTCTATTTTAATCGTTGCTGTTATGCCTTTTAGTGTTCCGAGTCCCTCCTGGAACACTTCTTGTGCGTCAGTTATCATTTTTGACAGTCGTCCAGGTGTGACGTCGTCATCCTTTTTGGCCTCAACCTTCAGTGCCTGTATGGAATGCCAATCTAATTGTATCTTCCGGATCCATTCACGTCCTAGTAGTGGTGGTCCTCCATCTGGCAATACATATAGGTCCATTTTAGGTATTTCCTGGCCTTTGTATATCACTTTCACCCTTATTTTACCTTTGGGGTAGACTTATTGCCCCGTGTACGTCTTCAAGACAATCTCTGTATCTTTCAAGGGTATATGTGAAAATAGCCGCTTGTAGTCCCTTTGGTTTATGACTGTTAGGGCTGATCCTGTGTCCAATTCCATTTTCACTTGGACTCCGTCTATCTTGAGTGTGACCCAGATAGTCTGGTGATCCTCCATTTTGATTACCTTATGTAGTTTCAGACAACCCAGCTCCTTGCTTCTGGAGTCTGTATCACTTGTCTGTTCATCTGAACTGCTGTCCATCACCTTATGTACATTTTTGTACTTCTCCTGTGGAGATTTCTTGCTGCTGGTTTTCTTCCCTGACCTGCAGACTCTTGCTATGTGTCCTGCTTTTCCACACTGTCTGCACACTTGGTCCTTGAACCAACAATCCGTCTGGTCGTGTGTTGTTCTGCCACTGTAGGATTCGCAAAATCCAGGAAAATACAGCCTACATTTTAAAACCCCTGAAATGGCCACATTTTTAAGAGCACAAGATGGAGTCGGCAGATCACATCACATAATATGGTAAGATTTAAGGTGGTCATGGAAAAGGACAGGGATGGGCCAGAAATAAAGGTTCTAAATTGGGGGAGGCCGATTTTAATAGGATAAGGCAGGATCTGGCCAAAATGGACTGGGATCAGCTACTTGTAGGAAAATCCGCATCGGAGCAATGGGAGGCTTTCCGAAGGGAGATTGAGATCATACAATGGCAACATGTTCCCGTAAAGGTCAAGAGTGGTTCCAAAAACCACAGGGAACCTTGGATGTCAGGGGATATACGAGAATGGATTTGGAAAATAAGGAGGGCTTTTGGTAGATACAAAAGGCTAAAGACGGAGGAAGCCCTAGAGGAGTACAAAAAGTGCAGGGGGATACTTAAAAAAGAAATTTGGAGATCAAGGAGGGGCCATGAAATAACACTGGCGAGCAAAATAAAGGAAAATCCGAAGATGTTTTATAAGTATATTAAGGGTAAGAGGATAACTAGGGAAAAAATAGGGCCCTTTAGGGACAAAAGTGGCAATCTGTGTGTGGAGCCGGAAGATGTAGGAAGGGTTCTAAATGAATTTTTTGCATCTGTTTTCACTATGGAGAAGGACGATGTAGACATAGAAATAGGGCGGGGGGACTGTGATATGCTCGAACATATTAACATCGAGAGGGAGGAGGTATTGGCGGTTTTAGCTGGCCTAAAAATGGATAAATCCCCAGGCCCGGATGAAATGTATCCCAGGCTGCTGTGTGAGGCAAAGGAGGAGATTGCGGGGGCTCTAACACATATATTCAGGACCTCTCTGGCCACAGGGGATGTGCCAGAGGACTGGAGAACCGCTAATGTAGTACCATTATTCAAGAAGGGTAGTAGGGAAAAACCGGGGAACTACAGGCCAGTGAGCCTAACATCAGTGGTAGGAAAATTATTGGAAAAAATCCTGAGGGACAAAATTTGTCTCCACTTGGAGAGGCAAGGATTAATCAGGGATAGTCAACATGGCTTTGTCAAGGGAAGATCATGTCTGACTAATTTGATTGAATTTTTTGAGGGGGTGACTAGGTGTGTGGATGAGGGTAACGCAGTGGATGTGGTATACATGGATTTCAGTAAGGCCTTCGATAAAGTCCCGCACAGGAGACTGGTCAAGAAGGTAAGAGCCCATGGAATCCAGGGTGCCTTGGCACATTGGATACAAAACTGGCTTAGTGGCAGAAGGCAGAGGGTGATGGTCGAAGGTTGTTTTTGTGACTGGAAGCCTGTGGCCAGTGGGGTACCACAGGGATCGGTGCTGGGTCCCTTCCTGCTTGTGGTCTACATTAATGACTTGGATATGAATGTAAAGGGTATGATCAGTAAGTTCGCGGATGATACAAAAATTGGTAGGGTGGTAAATAGCGAGGAGGGTAGCCTCAGTCTGCAGGACGATATAGATGGGTTGGTCAGATGGGCGGAACAGTGGCAAATGGAATTTAACCCGGAAAAGTGCGAGGTGATGCACTTTGGGGGGGACTAACAAGGCAAGGGAATACACAATGAATGGAAAGACCCTAGGCAAGACGGAGGGTCAGAGGGATCTGGGTGTGCAAGTACACAGATCCCTGAAGGCGGCGGAACTGGTGGATAAGGTGGTAAAAAAGGCATATGGGATACTTGCCTTCATTAGCCGAGGCATTGAATATAAGAGCAAGGAGGTTATGATGGAGCTGTTTAAAACACTGGTTAGGCCACAGCTGGAATATTGTGTGCAGTTCTGGTCGTCACACTACAGGAAGGATGTGATCGCGTTAGAGAGGGTGCAGAGGAGGTTCACCAGGATATTACCATGGCTGGAGCGCTTCAGCTATGAAGAGAGACTGGGCAGATTGGGTTTGTTTTCCTTGGAGCAGAGGAGGCTGAGCGGGGACATGATTGAGGTGTACAAAATTATGAGGGGCATAGATAGGATGGATGCTGAGGAGCTTTTTCCCTTAGTAGAGGGGTCAATAACTAGGGGGCATAGATTCAAGGTAAAGGGCGGGAGGTTTAGAGGGGATTTGAGAAAGAACTTTTTCCCCCAGAGGGTGGTTGGAGTCTGGAACTCACTGCCTGAAAGGGTTGTGGAGGCAGAAACCCTCACAACATTTAAGAAGCATTTGGATGAGCACTTGAAATGCCATAGCATACAAGGCTACGGGCCAAATGCTGGAATATGGGATTAGATTAGACAGGGCTTGATGGCCGGCGCGGACACGATGGGCCGAAGGGCCTCTATCCATGCTGTATTACTCTATGACTCTATGACTCTGTGACATACCACTGCAATACCTTAAAGAAACCTGAGTCACCACCGATTGGAAAATTCCAGACTGACTGCAATTGATATGGTAATAAAGGTAGCAGCAGTAACAAAGTCAAAAACAAAGGACTTGCACTTGAAAAGGTCATGTTAATCACCAGATAAACGTAAACCCATCACTGAAATCACAGAGCACAGACAAGACCCATTATCTGCATCAAACTCAGCGGGACACAGGACATAACCCATCAGTTTGGTTTCGGCCACGATTAAAGTCGTTTAACTAAAGTACCAGCTTTTGTCAAAGTAGCCGGCCCAAAACTTTGACAAAAGAATAACCCCTGATTTGGCGTCAAAGATAAGGGCAAGGAAACGGTATAACTGTTGGGGACCGATGTGGGAACGCAGCAGGGGGAGGCCTGCGACGGTCCCCACAGGTTATAAGCTGGCCGTCCGGAGACGGGCGGTAGATGTATATATATATATATATAGTTTTGGGGTCATAAGGTTAGTTTAATTGTAATTTTGGTAAATAAGTAAGTGGTCTTCTGGAAGTATGGTAGCACTTTGGAGCGATAGAATGTGGCAAGTTTTAGGTGAGCTAGGGTCGCGGGACCCACTCACCCCGCACCCAAGCCGAGGAGCCCAGGGAGCCCGGCTCGAAACCTTTTTTTATCTCTCCGCCAGATAGTAACAAGATGATGCCAGTCGGAGGCATCATCCTCGCGGCCCTGGTGGGCCTCAACGTCGCCTGGAGGGGAGAGACGGAGGATCACCGTATCTTTGGCTGCTCCGGGGAAACTGCGCCTCTGGCCCACGATGGGCAGGGCCTGCGCGAAGCAGAGGAAGTCGCTGGGTACACCCACGAGGGCAACTGGCCCGGATGGCTGGGGTCGAACTCCACGAAATATTCGAGCGAGACCGGCTTCGCCTACGGAGAGGTCTCTCTGTCGTGTCCTCGGATCAAGATCCAGGCCACGCAGATTAGTGTGACCGTGGGGAAGCGTATTTGCCTAACCTGCAGGGGGAACGTCCCCCTGGATAGGTGGTGGTGGCTCAGGAAACTGAGCAGGGACATGGGGAACCCCAGAGGAAAGTGGGAAAGGTTAGGGAACGACACTCACCGGACTATCACAGGGACCCAGGGAGGGTTGACAGTGTGCTGGGATAAATGGTGGGAACCCGATCGGGGGATTTACGTGTGTATGTGGGATTCAGAGAAAGTCTGCCCCACAGGTGTTTCCATCATTTTCCACAGCCAGTGGCAAGATAACGGGAGGGGGATAGACTGGGAATCGCGCTTGGACGCATGCGCGGTCCCCTACTCCCCAATCGCGGTTAATGCCACTGAGCTAGTGACCCGCCCCCGACAGCCCCTGCCCATGACCCAGACACCACGGACGGTAACAGAGGGATGCCCCACCACCACCAAGGGACCAGGGAACGGGTTAGTATTAGTTCCCACTGACCAAATGGCCTATCAGGGGGTCCATTACGCGGTGGCCTCGGTCATCCTCAACCTGACCGAGGTGCACCTGCCGGAATGGTGCCCCGTAGAAACGGCAAGGCTGTATCAGGCCCTGCTGAAAGAGACCCTGCAGAAGTTTTACGAGTTTGACTTCGCGGGGGTCAATAGAACCGAACTCTACACCGAGGGCCACAAGGAATGGGAGCAAGTGGGGAGACAAAGAAGGGGCATAATTCCCCCTCTCCCAGAACATCTAACCGAACTGCTGAAAGCAGTTAGTGTCGCCCAAAAGCACTTCTATACTTTAGAGCAGAAGACCATCGACATAGGGGCAAAAATCCTAGACATAGTGGTTCCACCATGGTGGGACCTCTTTGATAATATAGAGATCCCATCATGGGTCAGACTGGCTTCCCACGTTTTAGTGGTGTGCCAGGTAGGGATCGTTCTGTACCTGGTCTGTGTCCAGTGCAGGAGGAAGGGACACGACAGGGAGTTCCCTAGTCAGCAGACTTGGCGGGACCACTATGTCAGCATAAACGGGGACTCGGCCGTGTAACTACCTTATTTTCCCATCTGTTTTTTTGTGTATTATAATAAAGATTGTGTTGCGTCGGGTTATGACTCTAATGCGAGTCTGCACGTAGTATAAATGTTTCTCCAGTGGGGGATATCTACTCAACTCCGTTTTCGGGATGAGGAAAGTGCGTGTGCAAGGTACACTCCATAGTCAGGTAAACTACGGGGAAGGTCAGCTGGGGAGGGAACGGATTTATGCTCACCCTAAAACATTCATGATACAAAAAGATGATTCGAGATGTCCATTGTATCACAGGGAGGACTGTAGGATTCGCAAAATCCAGGAAAATATAGCCTACATTTTAAAACCCCTGAAATGGCCACATTTTTAAGAGCACAAGATGGAGTCGGCAGATCACATGACTCATTTCAGAAGGACATACCACTGCAATACCTTAAAGAAACCTGAGTCACCACCGATTGGAAAATTCCAGACTGACTGCAATTGATATGGTAATAAAGGTAGCAGCAGGAACGAAGTCAAAAACAAAGGACTTGCACTTGAAAAGGTCATGTTAATCACCAGATAAACGTAAACCCATCACTGAAATCACAGAGCACAGACAAGACCCATTATCTGCATCAAACTCAGCGGGACACGGGACATAACCCATCAGTTTGGTTTCGGCCACGATTAAAGTCGTTAAACTAAAGTACCAGCTTTTGTCAAAGTAGCCGGCCCAAAACTTTGACAAAACAAAACCCCTGATTTGGCGCCAAAGATAAGGGCAAGGAAACAGTATCACTGTTGGGGGAAAATCGACGGGCAGAAGGTACGATCGGAGGCAGAGAACAACGAGAGGTTAAGGTTAAGTTGAACGGTTCGAGTGGAGAGGTCCGATTAGGAGGTTCGATTACGGTTCGAGGAGCATGGAGGTTCTACAAGTTCGAGCAGGAGAGCAGGTTCAGGAGCCCGTCCCAGAAGGAAGATCAATCGGGAATCCCGGAAGCTACAGGAGCACCAAGGTCGAGGACAGTTTTTAAACCCTGGTGAGCATAGAGGCCCAACTCCACCTAGCTGACCTAGTAGAGGGATACTTTAGAGACGGGAGGGTTTTAATATTAAGGGCTTTGTAATCGGGAGTGTTATTTATCCTTTGTTGTACCGCGCGCTTTCCCCACCCCCGTTTCATTATACCGCAGCTAATGAATTGATGTATTTTAAGATAGTCAAAGTAATTCTTGTGTGTTAAATTTTAGTTCCCATTGGGAGGCGTGTTAATGATTTTGTCTGTGTTGTTTCTTTGTTCCCTGTGTTTTTATTCTCCTTACAAATAAAGAAACCATTAATTTTAAAACTTACCTTGTCTCACCTGATCCATTTGTCTTCCAAGTCACAAGTTGGGCCAACACATCAAGGTAGTCTGGCAATAAGTCCAGTGTCTAGAATCAGTGAGGGGGGAGCGCTTCGGAACCGCTCACGAGCAGTGTGAAATCAAGAATCGATCTCGCACACCACAAGCTCGTTAAAAAGACCCCTTACACCGCAGCTATAACACTTCCCTGCTGCATATGACATTTCATTGGTGCCATATTCTTGCGGTCTCCGTTGTATCTCTGCAGCGCCCCTTGCGGCTGCTTCGTGTGATACTGCCATGCTGAAAGCCTTGTTCAGCGTAAGATCCTTTTCTGATAGAAGCCGTTTCTGGGTTCCTTCACTTTGAAGCCCACACACAAACTTGTTCCTTAACGTATCTGCTAGTCCCAATCCAAACTGGCAGTGTTTCGATAGCTTGCGCAGTTCCGTTAAGGACCCAGCATTACTTTCGTCTTTGTGTTGGTTCCTTCTTTGGAACTTAAATCTTTCTGCTATCAGCAGCGGTGTGGCGTTTAAGTGGTCCTGTAGGATTTCCACTATGCTTTTGAAATTCTTATCCACTGGCTTCTCTGCTGTTATTAGGTTTCGCAGTAAGCCATAGGTTTTTGCACCCATGGAATTTAACAAAACCAGTGCTTTCCTAGCATCTGGCACTTCATTCGCCCTGCAGTTCAGCTCAATGCGTTCCACATATGTTGCCCAATCTTCGACTTCATTGTCGAACGCAGTGATACTGCCACTCTTCGGCATCCCTGGGTGTGATTTAACTGTCTAAAATGGCGTCTCCCGCGCTCTCCCTTCTTCACCGCTGGCACAAAATGGCGTCTCCCGCACTTTCGTTTCATCCCGCGCTCGCCCTTCTTCTCCGCTGCGGCTTCTAAAATGGCGTCTCCCGCGCTCTCCCTTCTTCTCCACGGCTGTTCGGCCCTTGAGCCCTGGCTGTGCTCTGCACGTTCTCCTGTGCGCCTCTCCCATTGCCGCCGCTCGGTCCTGAACCCGACTGCTGCTTTACCCTCTCTCTCTCTGTTTTGTTTTTCCTCGACGCCGCTCGGTTTTCAACCCCAGCTGCGCCCTGTGCGCTTCACCCTCTCTCTTACCCCGTCGACGCTGCTCGGCTTTTTCTATGCAGTCGGACAGCTCCAGACACCGCTGTCCGGGAAGGGTCTGCGCTGTACCTGTTGCTAGTCTGTTGCTGGATCATCGTGGCTGGGGAACCAAGCCCGGCTCTCAACAGCCTCCCCTGCGATGTTCAGTCTCAGCCGGATGACTGGGCGGTTGCTCGTGGTCGACGTCCGTGCTTCAGGCCTCGACTTTCTTCCACTGCCCTTCCGGAGTGAATCCTTTAAGGGAAATGCAGAGTTGCAGGCAGATTCGAATCGACCTCGTCGCCACTGTTGAATCTGTGATTCTTAAAGTATGATGTTTTCCAATAACTACACGGAGGCTGTAACTTAACAATCAACAGGTGTTTACTGGAGGAGGGTAGTTTAAAGACTGGCAGTACAGAGGCATGCTCAAGGCTATATACAGGTGTGGTCACTGCTGGTACTACAGTGTACAGGAGCTGTAAAAGTAGTTCTCTCTTAAAGGTACATCCACTACAAGATACAGAGAGAAAGAGACACTGAGCAAGAGACAGAGAGAGACAGAGAGACACTGAACGAGCAACACAGAGACACAGAGACACTGAGTGAGAGACAGAGAGAGACACAGAGACACTGAGCGAGAGACAGAGAGAGACACAGAGGCACTGAGCGAGAGACAGAGAGAGACACAGAGACTGAGCGAGAGACAGAGAGAGACACAGAGACACTGAGTGAGAGACAGAGAGAGACACAGAGACACTGAGCGAGAGACAGAGAGACACAGAGACACTGAGCGAGAGACAGAGAGAGATACAGAGACACTGAGTGAGAGACAGAGAGAGACACAGAGACACTGAGCAAGAGACAGAGAGAGACACAGAGGCACTGAGCGAGAGACAGAGAGACACAGAGACACTGAGTGAGAGACATGATGTGCCTCAATAATTCTGAGACTCGAAGTAGCAGAACAAAAACAAGGCTTTTATTAGCTTAGAAAGTAACACGTAAGAGAGAGAGATGTCTTCCTTCTGGAGACTGGGGCTAGACTGAAGCTAGCTTACAAACGGGGCCAGGTATGGGCGGAGCCCTACACACAGCACATTCCAGCACATTCCAGTATACAATACAGCACATTCCAGTACACAATACAATGAGGTCTGGGGGAAGGGAAATGACACTGAAACCGATCTCAGTCACAGGCAGTGGTGAATGGAATATTTCATCACATTCACCCCTTCTATAGATTTAGTCTGTTCGGGGGTTTGATAGTCCTCTGCGACCGACGTGGCTGTTGCGGTGCCGCGGGTGTCGGCTGGGTGTCCCCGGTAGCCTCCTGGGTCTCTGCCGGGGCTGCCGCCAGGGTTGTTGGAGGGGTAGTTGGTGGGGGTGCCGTTGGTCGGTGTTCTTCCGGGGGTGATGAAAGAGTAGTGGGTGGGTAAGAGTTGCTGTGATCGTCGTTGCCACTATTGCCGTGGTTGTTGTCGATGCCGGCTGGGGCGACGTCTTTTATGGACACGGTGTCCTCCCTTCCGTCGGCGTGCCGGACATATGCGTATTGGGGGTTGGCGTGGAGTAGGTGTACTGGCTCCACGAGAGGGTCCGTCTTGTGGCCCCTCACATGCCTTCGCATGAGTACCGGACCTGGGGTGGAGAGCCATGACGGCATGGATATGCCTGAGGTGGATTTCCGGGGAAAGACAAACATTCGTTCATGAGGCGTGGTATTCGTGGCCGTACACAATAGCGACCGTATCGAATGGAGCACATCCGAGAGGACTTCCTGCCAGCGGGAGATAGGGAGGCCCTTGGTCCTTAGAGCTAGAGTGACTGCTTTACATACTGTCCCGTTCTCTCGCTCCACTTGGCCGTTACCCCGGGGGTTGTAGCTGGTGGTACGGCTTGTGGCGATCCCCTTGGACAGCATGTACTGGCGTAGCTCTTCACTCATGAAGGACGCCCCCCTATCCGTATGGATGTAGCTCGGCATACCGAACAGGCAGAACAGGCTGTTGAGGCATTTAATGACCGTGGCGCTGGTCATGTCTGGGCAGGGGAAGGCGAATGGGAACCGGGAGTATTCGTCCACAATGTTCAGGAAGTAAACATTGCGGTCGACGGACGGGAGGGGGCCCTTGAAATCTAAGCTGAGCCGCTCAAAGGGCCGTGTAGCTTTGATTAAGTGGGCTCTATCTGGGCGGTAGAACCGAGGCTTGCACTCAGCGCAAGTGCGGCAGTTCCTGGTCAGGGACCTAACTTCCTCAATCGAGTAGGGTAAGTTACGAGACTTTATGAAGTGGAACAGCCGTGTGACCCCTGGGTGGCAGAGGTCGTTGTGGAGGGTTTGTAGCCGATCCCCGGTGGCGCTGGCACACATCCCTCGTGAGAGGGCGTCAGGGGATTCGTTAAGGTCCCCTGGCCGGTAAATGATGTCGCACTCGAAGGTGGAGAGCTCGATCCGCCACCTAAGAATCTTATCATTTTTAATCTTCCCCCTCTGTTTATTATTGAACATAAACGCTA
The DNA here is from genome assembly GCF_052327205.1 of Somniosus microcephalus. Taxonomy (NCBI): domain Eukaryota; kingdom Metazoa; phylum Chordata; class Chondrichthyes; order Squaliformes; family Somniosidae; genus Somniosus; species Somniosus microcephalus. The sequence goes on along the minus strand of NW_028225180.1, from coordinate 27,513,696 downwards.
CCGACCGCTGGTCGGTAAGTAGGGTGAAGTGTTTGCCGGCTAGGTAGTGCGCCAGTGGCGCTGAGGAAATCTACATGATATAAGGGGTTAATTTCAAGTGCTTGCTGGGTAAAAGTTTTCAGACTTGACACTGGGCAAGTGTCGATGTGTAACTAGAGCTATTGTAAGTACTCAGACTGCAGCCAGGAACAGATGCCTGCCCACCTAATGAGAATGTAGAAGTGAAATAATGAGTTTCTTTGATGTACCAATGACCTGATAACTTGTGACCGAAAGCAAAGCTAGCCTCCCTATATATATGATTAAAGAGGACCTCCGGTTACACGATTCATGCCCTGTTATAGATTAACGGTTGACTTATGTGTCCAGGATCCTTCTGTCAATATGTTATTTCTACCTGATGATTAATCTAAAATGTATCCTGATAGAGGAACAAAGGAATGTCAATCAAACTTGTTTGTTACACTGTATAAATATAGAACGCTTACGCTGTATCATTGGAATAGTAGCCTCACCCCTTGAGTGGAGGTACTGATTCCCCTTGCAAGTTAAAATAAAAGGCCTGTCCGTCTGACGAATCCAAGTGTGTATTGAGTCATTACCCAGAGCTAAGAAGTAAGGCACTTCTACAATTTGGAGGTTCCACCGAGATGGCTTGCTGTACCAATTGGTGAGTTAACAGACGCCGAGTACGTTGCTCGGTTGGGAAAATCCCATCGGCCGAAGGTGGTGTTTTGTCACATTTTTGGGACTTTCCCTGCCAGAAGCATAGCTGCGCATAGTCTGTTTATTCCATTGGACAGTACTGCCATCGGGTAATTGACTCACAAGGTTCGGAGGTTAAACTGCCGTTGTGACTGCTTCCCTTTCAGAAACGGAACAGAGGATCAGCCATGAGGCGCTGACGCCCCGCGAACAGGATCGTGCAGAAAAGGACTGTAGGAAGCGCTGAAATAAAGGTACCAGAGAGAGAAGGTTAAGTCAGGAATTTGATTAACTAAGGAGCTAGCGATTTATTGGAAATTGAACTAGCAAGGTTCCAGCTTGCTGAGAGAGAAGGTTAAGTCAGGAATTTGATTAACTAAGGAGCTAGCGATTTACTGGAAATTGAACTAGCAAGGTTCCAGCTTAAAGTTAGCTGGGACAAATTGAAGGCCCTTTTTGCTAAAAATTTGGCTAAAGGGAGTAGGGTAGAAGGAGAGAAGAGCTTGAAGTTAGCTGGGACAAATTGAAGGCCCTTTTTGCTAAAGATTTGGCTAAAGGGAATAGGGTAAAAAAAAAGAGAGAAGAGTGGGCGGTTGTCTGAAACACAGTGTTAATGTTTAATGTTTATGAGAGTGAGTATTTAACTACTTGTTATTATCAATCAACTTTGCAGCTTTGTCCAGTAAGGCTGCATAGGTTGGGGATTTAGTAACACTTTGGTTGTTGTTTAACAAGTGTATTGTTTATTGTTTATTGTTATATGTATTAATGTTTAGTCATGTCTGATCTGTAGAGGCGTCCCACGCAGGTCATAGAGTGTTACGGAATTGTTGTATGTTTTAACTAAAATATTTAAGCTGAAAAAAAACTGCAGAAGGGGTTGGAAAAGACCCAAGCCGGGGAAGTGAATCCCGCGGCGGAATGTATGGTTGAGAAAATAGTGATGTCTTTTACATGATCCACTAAGCTATTGTGGATTCAGTATTTTCCCCAGTTAGAAATACCTTCCTCGAGGGTTGAGAACCCGCGAGTTTTATACGTATGTATAGTTTATTAATCTGATCTGTAGGGGCGTACAACGCAGATCATGGATTGTCACGGGAGTTTAGATTGTTTTAAGTGAACCATTTAAGCTGCTAAAATGGGTGCTAGCACCAGTAAGCCACCCGAGAAAGGCACGCCAGCAGCCTTTATGTTAAAGAACTGGTCAATCATCCATTGATCACCTACCAAATTGGTCCAAATGGACTGTAAATAAGACTAGACCCTTTCCCTCAGATAGTCATTTAACATAGAAAGAATTACTTGCCTCGAGGAGTGTTTAACGGACAAGAGAGAAATAGAGAACAGCCAGATAAAAAGACTGCCTCTATGTTTGTTGAGTCAGAAAAAAAAAATTAATTACCCCGAAGAAACACCTTTCTCCTCTATTATGGTAGGATAACAAGGTAATTATAGAAGGATGAATAGAGGGGAATATAGAGGAAGACGTGGTAGAGTAAGAGGGTATGGACGATCTGGTAATTGTTACAATTGCGGACAACCCGGACATTGGGCAAACCAATGCCCTGCGAAAAATCGTCAGAACCAAACCTCCAATAATGGACCTCCGTTAGAGAATAAAGGTCCTAATTTCACTGTCCATAACCCTTTTTCGGACCAGTCAGGAGGTTACCCTACAAACGGACAGGGATTTAGGAGAAATAGAGATCAGAATTACTGACTGACACAAGCAGCCCCAGGCGCCACAGACCACCAAATGCCCGTTGTTTCTTTAAATTCACGCAGCGAACCTGAAATTAAAATGCAAATAGCTGGGAGACCTATGTCATTTTAGTAGATACAGGAGCAACCTTTTCAGTGTTAGGGAAAGGATATTCTGAAGGAATGCCTATTAATGGGAAAAAGACCCCGATAGCTGGATTGGCTGGAATACTACAACGCTTGAATCAATCGACTCCCCTCACAGTAAAAGTAGAAGAATTTGAGGAAGAACACTCCTTTCTGTTATCAGGAGATGTCTCTATGAATTTATGTGGAAGAGACTTGCTGTGCAAAATTAATGCTACAATTATTTGCTCCCCATCAGGAGTAACGGTAGAAATCCAAGTAGATAAGGCATATGCGTACCCAGTAACAGAAATAAAACACCCTGTTCTTTACGCATGGGAAATTGCCGACCCAAGTTTGAGTCCCAAACTTGTCAGTCTGTTAGGAGCGTGGGGATTCGTTACAAGCTCCATTAAACAATACCAGGAATCCCTGAAACTAGGGAAATGGCATTCAAAATTGCACTGCACGGCCTGCTATGACAAAACAGGACAAGATTTAAAATACCTCCTAACTATCAGACTGCACAGCCCTATAAAGTTACAATTAATCCAGCTGCACCATTACCCAAAAGGTCACAGTATCCATTGTCAGAGAAAGCAGAAAAAGGAATTGAGCCAGTGATGGAATCATTGTTAAAACAGGGAGTTAACGCCGGATAGGATAAAGGTTGTTTGCAACACATCGTTGCCAAAAACTAAAAGAGAAATGAAGCATTTTCTAGGAATGACTGGCTATTGTAGACAATGAATACATGAGCATGACAAATTTGGAAAATTCATGGTTACCTGACTTCCTCGGGAACCCAGATTAAAAATGCACAAGAAGTGAAAAATCTTTTACTAGCTATTCAGAGACGTAAACAGATTGCAATTATTAAGTGCCAAGCGCACACGGGGCATTTGGACAAGGTTGCGCTTGGAAACGCTGCTGCAGATAGCGCTGCTAAGTCAGTAGCTATATCAAGTACTGAACGACAAGTTTCAGCCTTCCCTGTTAGGGAAAAGCCAGAGATACCGCAGCCCCCGTCCTTAGATGATGTGCTGACCCATCAAGATAGGGCCAGTTCTGATGAAGTAAAGGAATGGGTTGTTAATCATTGTTTTAAAAACACTGACGGCTTATGGGTTCATCATGACGGCCGCATGGTGGCACCCAAATCATTACTATCACCAATTGCCCGATGTGTTCATAAATTCACCCATGCGGGCAAAGGGGGGATGGCGGACTATATCCTTAAGACCTGGTATGCACCAGGAATCTCAAAATTGGCAAAACAAATTTGTGAAAATTGTATTATCTGCCAGAACATGAATGCAAAAAAAAAAATAAAGAAGGTACAGCCCGCATCCCATCCAAACCCCATGGGTCCTTTTGTACACTTGCAAATGGATTTTATTGAACTACCTGTATGTATGAGCTTTAAATATGTATTAGTTATTATTGATATGTTTTCAAGATGGATTGAAGCTTTTCCTTGCAGAAAGAATGACGCTACCACTGTTGCTAAATGTTTATTGAAGGACATTGTACCTCGCTTTGGGATACCAGCAAAACTGTCAAGTGACAATGGGTCCCATTTTACGGGAACAGTGATTAAGGAACTATGCAAAGCCTTACAGATTATCCAGCACCTCCATTGCAGTTATCATCCACAGTCGGCTGGACTAGTGGAAAGATATAACGGGATGCTGAAAAACAAGCTTGTAAAACTGTGTAAAGAAACTGGACTTAAATGGGTTGATCTGTTACCCATAGCTTTAATGACAATGCGGTCTGCTACCAACAGAATTACAGGATTGTCGCCTCACGAGATCGTCATGGGAAGACCACAGAGATTGCCTTTTTTGGCACCTTTAACAGCTAAACAAATGGACATTCATAAAATGGAGGAAGATATGTTGAGTTATTGCATTGCACTAACCAAATGCATTTCTAGTTTCCATCAACAGGTGAAGGAAGCCCAGGTCGATCCCGCTGAAGGAAAGTGCCATACTTTCGAGCCAGGAGATAACGTCTACATAAAAATCTTCAAGCGAAAGAATAGCCTTCAACCCAGATTTGAGGGACCCTTCCAAGTACTCCTGACCACAAACACCACTGTAAAAGTAAAGGAACGACCAACATGGATACACGCGTCCCATTGTAAGAAGGCATCAGTCGAAGATAATACACTGCCAAGATGAACTGGATTTGGACTCTAATAAGACTGTTCTCTTTGTCAACGATAATTGAAACTGCCATATTGATTTACCCAGATCCCCTGAAGGGCAAACCATGCATAGAAGAATGTGTACTTTTAAACAGTGATTTCTTTTATATTATATGCTATAACGAGACTATGAAGGTTCAGCTTCAGGATCACACTATGCAGGTACCCCCGTATCAACCCCTGAGTCTTAGGATTAGGCAGGATAAGCTAGTAGAAGAAGATAGATGGAGTAAGTGCAAATGTAACTACACTTTGACTAAAACTACTACTAAACCACCGGGTGCAGTCGAATGGCCTTATTGGGGACGGTGGAATCTGTCCACAGTACAAAATTTGACTAGTAAAAAAATCTGGAAAGGAGAACACGGAATAGGAATGATGCACCAGATATGGAACAAATTTGAAGCCTATAATAACACCTATTTCATCTGTGGGCATAGAGCATACCCTTGGTTACCACAAAATTGGACTGGGTCATGTTACTTGGGATATGTAGTGCCCTATATACATCATATTTCATCTTTGGATAGCCACCCTGGGACACGAGTAAAACGAGCCATTACAGAAAGTGAAAGTTTCTTTGCTATAGCATTTCCCTGGTATGGAACAGGGAAGATAGCAAGAGAATCTATAAACATGGCAGCAGTGTTGGAACAAATAGCCAATGATACTGCAGATGCTCTTAGTGATGTAAACGCAGAAATGGTGGCTTTGCGCACTGTTGCCTTACAAAACCGCATGGCTCTGGACTATTTGTTGGCAAAAGAAGGGGGCACATGTGCAATCATAAAAACCGAATGTTGCACTTATATCCCAGATAGCTCAGAAAATATCACCAATCTGGTAAACCACATAAAGAAGGCTGTAGAGAAACTACGTCAACCTGAACCATGGTCCATGTGGGATTGGATTTCAGGATGGGGAGGAGCATTGGGAAAGCAAATTTTGGAAGCTTTTATCGCAATTGTGATGATAATAATTTTAATTAGTTTATTGATTGGTTGTTTAAAATTATTGTGTACAAAAGTCCTTTCCTTATTAGCGTCAACTCCTCCAGTACCAATGATGTCTGAATATGAGGATATTAAGGGTGAGACCTTTGATGTAGAGTTTCTTAAACTTAGCGAAATAGATTGTCCTTAGAAAGGACAAAAGGGGGGAATGAGGAAATCTACATGATATAAGGGGTTAATTTCAAGTGCTTGCTGGGTAAAAGTTTTCAGACTTGACACTGGGCAAGTGTCGATGTGTAACTAGAGCTATTGTAAGTACTCAGACTGCAGCCAGGAACAGATGCCTGCCCACCTAATGAGAATGTAGAAGTGAAATAATGAGTTTCTTTGATGTACCAATGACCTGATAACTTGTGACCGAAAGCAAAGCTAGCCTCCCTATATATATGATTAAAGAGGACCTCCGGTTACACGATTCATGCCCTGTTATAGATTAACGGTTGACTTATGTGTCCAGGATCCTTCTGTCAATATGTTATTTCTACCTGATGATTAATCTAAAATGTATCCTGATAGAGGAACAAAGGAATGTCAATCAAACTTGTTTGTTACACTGTATAAATATGGAACGCTTACGCTGTATCATTGGAATAGTAGCCTCACCCCTTGAGTGGAGGTACTGATTCCCCTTGCAAGTTAAAATAAAAGGCCTGTCCGTCTGACGAATCCAAGTGTGTATTGAGTCATTACCCAGAGCTAAGAAGTAAGGCACTTCTACAGCGCACTGCCTCCACGATGGCTTGGGCCTCCTTTTCCACGGAGGAGTGTCTGATCTCGGGCCCTTGGAGGGTCCTCGAGAAGAAAGCTACGGGCCGCCCCGCCTGGTTGAGGGTGGCCGCCAAGGCGAAGTCAGACGCATCACTTTCCACTTGAAATGGAGTGTTCTCGTCCACTGCCTGTAGCGTGGCCCGCTCAATATCCTGCTTAATGCTTTTGAAGGCGGTGTGGGCCTCAGCAGAGAGCGGGAAAGAGGATGCTTTCAAGAGGGGGCGGGCTTTGTCGGAGTAGTTGGGGACCCATTGGGAATAATAAGAAAATAACCCCAGGCACCTTTTCAGGGCTTTGGGAGTGTTGGGCAGGGGCAGCTCCCGTAGGGGGCGCAATCGCTCGGGGTCTGGCCTGATTTCCCCATTCTCCACCACGCTGCCTAGTATGCAGAGGCACGTGGTGTTGAAAACGCACTTGTCCTCGTTGTAGGTGAGGTTGAGTTTTTGTGCGGTTTTCAGGAACCTCTCGAGGTTCGAGTCGTGATCCTGCTGGTTGTGACCGCAGATGGTGACGTTGTTGAGGTAGGGGAAGGTTGCCTGCAAGTGGTGGTCATCGACCATGCGGTCCATCTCCCTCTGGAAGACCGAGACCCTATTCGTCACCCCAAAGGGGACTCTGAGGAATTGGTAGAGGTGTCCGTTCACCTCGAAGGCGGTGTACGGGCGGTCCTCTGGTCTGATAGGGAGCTGGTGGTACGCTGACTTGAGGTCGATGGTGGAGAACACCCGGTATTGGGCGATTTGGTTCACCATTTCTGATATGCGGGGTAGCGGGTAGGCGTCTAGTAGGGTGTACCTGTTGTTCGTTTGACTATAGTCGATCACCATCCGTTTCTTCTCGCTACCCCTTACCACTACCACTTGGGCGCGCCACGGGCTGTTGCTGCGTTCAATAATGCGCTCTTTCAGGAGCCTGTCTACCTCGGTCGCGATAAACCGCCTGTCCTCCCAGCTGTACCTCCTGCTTTTGGTCGCTATTGGCCGGCAGTTAGGGGTAAGGTTCACGAATAGCGAAGGCGGCTTTACCTTCAGGGTAGCCAGACCGCACACTGTGAGGGGCGGCTGGGACCCACCGTACTTGAGCGTGATGCTTTGGTGGTTGCACTGGAAATCCAGGCCCAAGATCACGCTCGCACATAGGTTCTTCATGATTAATACTTTAAAATTATCATATACAGTTCCGTTAACGCACAATTGTACCGTGCAGTAACCCTGAATGGTCGATGTCTGGGTTTTATCAGCCATAGAGATGGTACCCTGAGTAGGGACCACCTTTAGGGAGAGTTGTTGTGCCAGTTCTGGGTGGATAAAGCTCTCCTTGCTTCCACTGTCAATTAAGCATTTAACCCGGCACCCGTTTACCTCGATGTCCACCATTGATCTGGATAGCGGGTGCGGCCTGGTCTGGTCCACTGTGACCGATGCCACTGTAGGGCCCTGATCGATACAAGATGGCATCCACGCTGCCTGCTCACAAGATGGCGGACCCCACGATGTCGGGCAAGATGGCGTCCAAGATGGCCGCTCCCACGGCGCACACGCGGCGGTAGCGGGTTTTCCGGTGGTTGGTTTTCCGGCGGGGTTCCCTCTGCACACCTTCCCGAAGTGCCCCTTCTTACCGCACTTAAAGCAGGTGGTGCCTTTCGCCGGGCACAGGTTTCTGGTGTGCTTTGGCTGCCCGCAGAAGTAGCAGTTGGGTCCCTGACGCGTCGCGGCTGTCGTAGGGCTTCTGGGGGGAGAGCGGGGCCCAGCCGGTGTCGGGCTGTCGGGCAGGGAAGATGCCTTCCAAGATGGCGGCGCCCTGGGTGCACACGTGGCGGCGTGGACGGCGCGGGCTGAAGAGTAGGCGTCCGAGTTTCTCTGGGCCACATCCAGGGATCGCGCGGTGTCCGCAGCCTGTTTCAGGTCCAACCCCGTTTTTTCCAGCAGTCTTTGCCGGATGTAAGTGGAGCTGAGGCCTGTGATGAAGGCATCGCGAACAAGCTCGTCCGTGTACACTGCGGCTTTTACATCTCGGCACTTGCAGTCTTTGCCAAGCATTTTCAGGGTGCTTAGGAACTCCTCCACCGATTCCCCAGGTCGCTGTGCGCGGGTAGCGAGCAGGTGCCTAGCATACACCTCAACCATAGGCTGCTGGTAATGCACCTTTAAGATGTCGCAGGCGGCCAGGTACGTCTCGGCGTCTTGGATGAGGGGGTAAACCCGGTGGCTTACCCAATTCCGCAGAATTCCGAGTCTCATCCTCGCAGCGTCCGTAGCGTCTTTGACGGCTGCGGAATTGTCCAGGAAGAATTCCATACACTCAAACCAGTGTCCGAAGCGTGCTGATGCGTCCGGAGCATGTTGATCCAAATCCAAACGTTCGGGTTTCAGGAGTTGATCCATAGTGTTGAAAAATAAGTTAATAAAATTGATGTGCCTCAATAATTCCGAGACTCGAAGTTAGCAGAACATAAACAAGGCTTTTATTAGCTTAGAAAGTAACACGTAAGAGAGAGAGATGTCTTCCTTCTGGAGACTGGGGCTAGACTGAAGCTAGCTTACAAACGGGGCCAGGTATGGGCGGGGCCCTACACACAGCACATTCCAGCACATTCCAGTATACAATACAGCACATTCCAGTACACAATACAATGAGGTCTGGGGGAAGGGAAATGACACTGAAACCGATCTCAGTCACAGGCAGTGGTGAATGGAATATTTCATCACAAGACAGAGAGACACAGAGACACTGAGCGAGAGACACAGAGAGACACAGAGACACTTAGCGAGAGAGAGAGACACACAGAGACTCGGAACGAAGGGAAACGGCTGAAAGGAGAAAAGGAGCAAAGAGAGGTAACTGCACCTAGAGAGAGAGAGACAGAGCGAGAGAGCGTGAGAGAGAGAGGAGAGGAAACACCAGCTGGAGAGAAAAAGCCGGAGAAATAAGTTTTACCTAACTCTACCTAAGTTTCATTTTAGTTAAAGTTAGTTCGGAAAAAGTTTAATTTTATTTAAATTTAGCTCGAAAAAAAAAAAAACCTGAAAAAAGAACAACAAACCCGCGAGGAAAAGGAATAGAAACCCGAGAGAAACGATAAACTACCCGAACCAAGAGCCTGTGAGAAAAAGAGAAAGATAAACCTTTAAGAGCAGCTATATCAAAGATGAACCCCTGAAAAACTCCCAATTTTGGACCTAAAAGTGGGCTAAGGTGGAACACGACACAAAAAAGAGAAAAAAAAAAGTTATCTATCTGAGACAAAAAACAAACGACCACAATGAGCAGGGAAATGATATATCCTGAGCAATGCACAAAAAATAAAGCAAAGGAAAAATACAAGTACACAACACTAAAAAATAACCCAGAAATCCTCTACGTGGACTATACCACACACAAAGGGAGTAAGCTGAAGAACAACCTCATATTCTACACCGAATACGTCACCGCCTGGAAGGAGACTTTACAAAAACACTACACATACGTCTCCAGTGAAGGTATTGGCAGTGGAGGCAGACTGAAAATATGTAAAGATGGAAACCTAGATAAAGATGAACCCCTGCTAACCATAAGCTACTACAACAAAAATAGAAAGATCATGATACAGGGGAATGTGGAAAATCTGGACACCTTCGAAAAGGAATTCCCCCAGTTGAAAACTAAGGCAGACACAAAGAGGACCAATGGACAGGAAGCAAAAGAGAGTCGAACAGAGGATGAGGAGAGCCAAGTGGAGGAAGAAGAAGAGAGACCAGCAGAGGAAAACACCTCCCTGTACATCTCCACCCCCCCCACACCTCTCAACGAAAACAAAATGATGAAAGAGAATCTGGCCAAACTAGAACTTGATTTCAACGAATACAGAGAAACACTGGCCAAGAATTTGAAGGAGGAATTCAAACAGCTAAAAACGGAACACGAGTCCACCATCCACAAGCTGAGAAAGACCATAGAGGAGCAAAGAAATGAGATCAAAGAACTCCGTACTCAACTAAACAAAATGAAGGAGACCGTAGAAAGGCTCAGCAGGCAACACAAACCCCTTAAGGTCCAAAAACCTGAGGACACAAAAACAACACACACAAGGACACAGAACCCACCGGATGCCACCCCACATGAAGACACACCGAAAGCCACAAACCCCGCTCCAACCAGCCCTCAGTCGAGTCATGCCCAGACCACTGCTACCCAGTCCTCACACACAGGAACACAAAAACCGACAGATACCCCCCCAAACGAGGACACACCGAAAGCCCCAAACCCCGCTCCTGCCACACAACATATCCCAGAAACCCAGCCAACAACCAGCCACCAGGCGAGTCCTACCCAGACTACTGTTACCCAGTCTGAAAAACCAGCCCCTCAGGCGGTCCTGCTGACCGACTCCAACGGAAAGTTTCTGGACCCCCAGAGGCTGTTCCCAGACCATCAAGTCCTGAAAAAATGGTGCAGCAACACAGGCCAAGCAATGAAGATCCTGAACAAAGAATCCATTGGAAGCCCCAAATGGATTGTGATCCACACAGGCACGAACGACCTACGCACCCTACAGGAAGGCACGGCTTGGGCGGTGAGCAGGATGGCAGAAAAGGCCAGCAGGGAATTCCCCGAGGCGCGGATCGTGATCTCCACACTACTGCCCAGAAAGGACACCCCAGCCTATATAATCCACAACACCAACAGGGAGATCGACACGAGATGTTCTGTCCTCCCCAACGTCTCCCTGGCCCATCATCCAAACATCAACACAAGGGACCTCTATGACGAAATACATCTACTCAAACAGCGGATGTGGGTCTTCGCAAGAAACCTCATAAACACTACCAAAAGACGCAGCCCTCCCACCCCCCCTACCATTGGGAGCCCAAACAGGACCACCAATGTCCCCCACCCCCCTTTACAAAACCGACAACAGAACCGTGCTTTTATACCTGACCCAAGACCCCCCTCTAGACCACAGACTGTAGACCAAGAACTGAGAAAGATCATGACGATGCTGAACAGCCTGATAGAAAGCCGGAGAAATTATTAATATTGTTATTTATCATTATCATTATTGTTATCTTATCAGTATTATTACTATTATTGGATAGATATATGTGCATGCCTCATGAAATTTATACTAAATCATCACTTAGCATTATAGAAAATAGTGTTTCCACACTCATCCCACAAAATAGGTCCATTTTATTTCGTTTTATTGAACTATTTAAATGCGTTCTTTCCACATAAGCTGCTGGAATATCCAGGGCCTCCGCTCCTCAACTTTTGGGATGAAGAGTACAGACCCTGAATTCCTAAAAGCTATAAAAGACATTGATATAATTGTGTTAACAGAAACATGGTGCCAAAAGGACATGCCGACCCACTGTCCTCCAATGTACCATGAAATCATTGTGCCCTCAGTAAAGAACACTAAAACACGCAAGGACAGAACCTCCGGGGGAATATTGGTGTGGTATAAGGGAGAACTGGACAAACACATCTCACCGGTAAAACAGGGGAAATCACACGTATGGCTAAAACTAGATAAAAATATAGGAATAGCAAAAAAAGATGTTTACTTATGTGCGATCTACATACCTCCAATAGATTCGCCATATTTCGAAGAGGAGTTATTTGATACTCTCCACATGGAAATCAGCCATTTCCAGGCCCAAGGAAAGGTGATAATATGTGGGGACCTAAATGCAAGGACCGGTTGTGAACCTGACTTCATAGACCCACAGGGAAACAACCATGTGTTTGGCCAGACCCCTTTAGATGTCACACCAGCCATCGCAAATCGGAACAACCTTGATCGTGAAATAAATAAAAGCGGTAGGGAGGTAGTGCAACTCTGCCGAGCCTTAGGCCTGTACATAGTTAATGGTAGGTTCAGAGGGGACTCCCTAGGGAGACTCACATACTCCTCAACTCTTGGGTCTAGTGTGGTGGACTATACAATCACTGACCTGGACCCCTGCGATATCAACGCATTCACTGTCAGGCAGCAATCCCCCCTCTCAGACCATAACCAAATAAATGTGTACCTTAAACTTTCTGCCCAAACTACAGACACAAAAAAGGAACACAGTAAGCTACATAAAATAAACCAGACATACAGATGGGCCCCAGACAGTGGAGATAAATTCATCACAGCACTAAATTCACCTGATCTCACAAGTAAAATTTCAAAATTTAAAGAAAATCTATATGAGATCACCAGAGATGGTGTAAACACGGCCATAGAGGATATAAATATGATCTTCCATGAGGCAGCTGTAAAAGCCGACCTCGTGAAACAGAAGAGGAAGCATCACAAAAGACAAAATAAAAATATGAAATGGCTTGACCACGAATGCAAAAATGCCAGAAAAGACCTGAGAAAAATATCAAACCAAAAGCATCGGCAACCAAACAATCCGGACCTACGTACTAGATACAATGAAACCCTCAAAAGATATAAACACACCATTAGGAACAAAACACAAAACTATACCCACAAAATACTCGAAGAAATTGAAAACTCCACCAATCCAAAACAATTCTGGGAAATGTGGAATAACCTGAGTACAACACAATTGCAAGCATTACCAATCCAAGATGGCGACATCTGGAGAACACATTTTGAAAACCTCTACAAAGACATCCCAAAAAACAAAACAAACCCAAGTCAACATCAGGTCACAGAAAAACTCCACACATTAGAAGCAACAATTAAAGACAACCAAAACCCTCTAGACTCCCCAATCACATGGAAAGAACTGGCCACAAAAACAAAATCTCTCCACCTAAAGAAAGCCTGTGGCCCAGACAACATCAAAAATGAAATGCTAAAGTTCAGCAATATGGAGATGCAGGGTGCGATACTCAAACTATTCAACATCATATTACGCTCAGGCTGTTTTCCCGATATCTGGTGCCAAGGACTAATCTCCCCCATATATAAAAGTGGAAACAAATCAGACCCAAATAACTACCGCGGCATCTGTGTCAACAGTTGTCTAGGGAAGTTATTCTGCAGTATTCTAAATAGTAGATTACTTGATTTTCTTAACAAACATAATATCCTCAGAAAAAACCAAATAGGCTTTCTTCCAAAACACCGCACCGCCGACCATATCTATACCCTTCACACCCTCATTGAAAAACATAAACAGCAAACAAAAAATGGGAAAATATTCGCCTGTTTCATCGACTTCAAGAAAGCCTTTGACTCTATATGGCACGAAGGGCTCTATTATAAACTTCTTCAGTGTGGAATAGGGGGCAAAGTCTATGACCTTATTAAATCAATGTATCTGAAAAACAAATGCGGGGTCAAAATTGGAGACAAACGCACCGATTTCTTCACCCAGAGAAGAGGCGTCCGGCAGGGCTGCAATTTGAGCCCGACCCTGTTCAACATATACATAAATGAATTAGCAGACATGCTGGAGCAAAGCGAGTCACCAGGTCTCCGTCTCCTGGATGGAGAAGTGAAGTCCCTGTTCTATGCGGACGACCTGGTTCTGCTGTCTCCCACAGAACAGGGATTACAGCAACAACTAGACCTACTCGACAAATACTGCCAAAATTGGGCTCTAACAGTAATTCTAAAGAAAACCAACATCATGATTTTTCAGAAAAGACCCAGATGTCAGGAAAACAAATACCAGTTTACCCTCAGTGATACCACTATAGGACACACTATGAGCTACACCTACCTTGGTCTAACTATTACAGCATCAGGGAGCTTCAGCATAGCAGTGAATGCACTAAAAGAAAAAGCCCGAAGAGCCCTATATGCAATAAAAAGAAAATTCTACAACATCCAAATCCCAATCAAAATCTGGCTCAAAATTTTTGACAGCATAATCCTGCCCATTGCACTGTACGGTAGTGAAGTATGGGGCCCGCTAAATCACCAAAGCTACACTAAATGGGAAAAACACACAATAGAAGCCCTACATGCAGAATTCTGCCGAAGCATCCTTCGCACCCAAAGAAAAACGCCAACAAATGCATGCAGAGCCGAACTAGGCAGATACCCACTGATAATAAACATCCAGAAACGAGCACTAAACTTCCTAAATCACCTCAAATCTAGCTCCCCAGACACCCTTCATTTCAAAGCCTTTCAGACCCAAGAGCTAAACCCAGAAAAGAGTCCCCTGAGTCAGCTGCTACTGAAACTAAGTACTCAGCCGGACCCTGACCAGCCCCAGACCAACACAGCCGTCCAAACACCAATCCGAGTGAACCAAATCATTAAAAAATGCAAAGAAACCTACCTGGAACATTGGAACAAAATAACCGAAAGCCAAAGCAGATTAGAATGTTACCGGGCCCTAAAAAGAGAATATAAACTGGCAGACTACCTCACGACCATCAGAGACACAAAACAGAGACAGACCCTCACCAGGTACAGACTAAGCGACCACCAACTGGAAATTGAAAAAGGCAGATACAAGAAATCCTGGCAGCCTAGAGAGAATAGAATATGCGATCAATGTCTGGCTGGCGAGGTTGAAACAGAAATGCATTTCCTCCTAAAATGCGAAAAATTCAACACATCAAGAAACATATTATTCAACAAGCTAAGCCAAACAACCCCAGATTTCAAGGAATTGGATGATCTGTCAAAATTGAGATTAGTCCTAGGAGAAGGAGACAGACCATACCTTGGGGCTAAATATGTAACAACATGTCACAACCTGAGGACTGTTTAAAAGTAAGACTGTTTAAAATTAATATTGAACGTACCAAATGAAGTAGAAAGACTGTTTAAAATTAATATTGTTTAAAAGTAATATTGTATATACCCAACAAATGTCAAATCGATTGACACCTACAGAATGTTGGAAAACTGTACCTTTTTGCTATGTAAGCTTTGGCAATATGGTTCTCTGTAAACTTTCATGCCAATAAAGCATTTGAACTGAACTGAACTGAACTGACTCTGAGCGAGAGACAGAGAGAGAGACAGAGTCACTGAGCGAGAGACAGAGAGAGACACAGAGACACTGAGCGAGAGACAGAGAGAGACACAGAGACACTGAGCGAGAGACAGAGAGAGACACAGAGACACTGAGCGAGAGACAGAGAGAGACACAGAGACACTGAGCAAGAGAGAGAGAGAGACACATAGATAATGAGCGAGAGACAGAGGCAGACACAGAGACACTGAGCAAAAGGCAGACAGAGACACAGGGACACTGAGCGAAAGACAGAGAGAGACACAGAGACACTGAGCGAGAGACAGAGAGAGGCACAGAGACACTGAGCGAGAGACAGAGAGAGACACATAGATAATGAGCGAGAGACAGAGAGAGACACAGAGTGAGAGACAGAGAGAGACACAGAGACACTGAGCGAGAGACAGAGAGAGACACAGAGACACTGAGCGAGAGACAGAGAGAGACACAGAGACACTGAGCGAGAGACAGAGAGAGACACAGAGACACTGTGCAAGAGAGAGAGAGAGACACATAGATAATGAGCGAGAGACAGTGAGAGACACAGACACTGAGCAAGAGACAGAGATAGACACAGAGACGCTGAGCGAGAGACAGAGAGAGACACAGAGAAACTTGTGGTGTATGCAACCTGTTCCACCTTAAGAGAACTTAAGCCTGTTCCACCTTAAGAGATGTACTACTTTCTCTGGCTGATGTATACGTAATACCGGTGGTGACCACACCGGTATATAAGCACTGTGTAGTAATATTGTATTCAATATAGTCCCGACCTCCAACCAGTAAAGACCTGTTGAATTTACTCTCTTAGTCTGTGTAGTAATTATCAGTATAACACACAGACTTAACAGTGGCGACGAGTCCGATTCTTACCCTGCGGCAGTTATTTCCACGGCGGCTTCGTCCACAGGCAGGATGTCGAAGAGAGGTTTCCACCCTCATCACCCTACTGGAAGACACGTTGAGCGGCAGGCATCAAGAAACCGGAGTGCAGAAGACATCCTGACCTCGAAGCCTCCATCAGCGACTGTCAGCTTTCTTCTTCTACCTCTGTGGTGGGTAAGCCGGGCAGCGACGCGACAGAAAGTCAACCGCGTTGGCTGTACAGACGGGGCTGGGAAGACGGAGGAATAAGGGCGGTGAGATCGATCGCGACCGGAGATAAGGGCCGGGCCGCTTTCGAGCGAGAGGCGCAGCGCGTGGACATCGATCGCGACCGGAGATAAGGGCCGCATTCAGGCTAAAAGGCGCAGCGTCTGGGGAAACTGAAGGCGCGAGAGCCGCGGTGAAGCGGAGACAGCGTCGGGGGACGGTTGAAGACCGCCAAGCACGGGAAAACCGCCATTTTGTGGGCAGAGGACGACGACAAAGAGCGGGAAGCCACCATCTTGGATAACATAAAAATACAATAAATTGCAACGATGCCTAAACATGGGAACATTCATACCTTTGATAGTGACATCGAAGATTGGGCCATGTATGGAGAATGCATACAAAATTATTGTAAGGCAAATAAAATTCCTGATGCAGATAAAGCACTAACATTATTAAATTTAATGGGTGCGAAGACATACGGGCAATTGAAACATCTGTTATCACCAGATGAACCGGCGGATAAGACGTTCGATGAGATTGTTACTGTCCTGAAAAATCATTTAAACCCCACGCCGCTGATGCTAGCGGAACGATTTAAATTTTATGACAGAAGGCAGCTGCAGAATGAAAGCAATGCTGAATATTTGATGGAATTACGTAAGCTAGCAAAATATTGTCAGTTTGGAACGGGACTGACAGATGCACGACGAGATAAATTTGTGTGTGGTTTATTTAAACAGGATACACAAAAGCGACTGCTCGAGGAGAATGAGCTGACGCTTGAGAAGGCGGTCACTATGGCAGCAGCACACAAAGCCGCAGCGAGAGGCACGGCAGTAATGCAGCTACGGTCACCGGAGCTCAGTGCACACAAATTGGGTTTGATTCTGCCAAATGTTATCGTTGTGGAAAGACAACGCACGATCAGAACCAGTGTTGGTTTAAAAACCAAGAATGCAGAACGTGTGGCAGGCTTGGCCACATGGCTAAAGTATGCCGGTCAGGAAAGAAGACCAGCAACAAAAAGTCACCGCAAGGAAAATACGCAAAGTACACAAGGTGACAAAGAACAGTTTGACCGAACAGAAGTCAGATTCAGACGCTAGCAGTAATGAACTGGATAGCTTAAGAGTACACAACGTTGGTAAGGATGCAGATCTCCAGACAATTTGGGTCACTCTTCAGATAGCAGGAGTCCAAGTAAAAATGGAATTGGACACTGGATCGGCATTGATGGTCATGAATAAGAAAGATTACAGAAGGTTATTCCAACATATTCCCCTACAGGATACGGAGATTATATTGAAAAAATACACGGGGCAAAGAGTGTACCCCATCGGAAAAATAGAGGTCGAAGTGGTCCACAAGGGCGAAGAAAGCCAAGTGATGGACTTATATGTGCTACCTGAAGGAGGTCCACCACTACTAGGACGGGAGTGGATTAGGAAAATGAATATGGACTGGCACTCCTTGAAGGCACTAACGGTAGATTCCGGGGAAACAGATGTCAAACCTAAACGATTGTCCAGAATATTGGATGATGCTAAAGAGGTGTTCCAGCAGGGACTGGGAACACTGAGAGGAATTACGGCAAACATCAAGATTGATGAACATGCACAACCAAAATTTTTTAAAGCCAGACCGGTACCCTGTGCAATACGACCTACTGTTGAAGCGGAACTGGAAGCACTAGAACGTTCAGGTGTACTGTCTAAGGTAGATTGGAGTGAGTGGGCTACGCCCATTGTTCCGTTATGAAACGTCCTGCGAGCAACAAGCCAAGAGATCCAGGGAAGGTTCGCATCTGTGGAGATTTCAAAATCACCGTTAATCCGGTGCTTCACACGGTGCAGTATCCGCTTCCACGGATTGAGGATATTTTCACTTCATTGTCTGGCGGGAAACACTTCACCAAGATAGACCTGGCGCAGGCGTACTTGCAGATGGAGGTTGAGGAAGAGTCACGCCAATACCTCACGATCAACACGCATCGAGGGTTGTACCGGTACAATAGGCTGGTTTTTGGAGTGGCATCGGCTCCAGCAATTTGGCAGAGGGCCATGGAGCAGGTATTACAGGGAATTCCAGGCACACAATGTTACCTGGACGATATTCTGATCACAGGTGATGGTGATGAACAACATCTCGCAAACTTGGAACTGGTGCTCAACAGACTGAAAGAGTATGGACTTAGAGTAAATCGGCAGAAATGTGAGTTCTTCCAGAAGCGGATCTCGTACTGTGGCCATGTCATTGACCGGGAGGGGCTTCATAAGCCTCCTGACAAGATTGAGGCAGTTGTAAAGGCTCCCGCTCCGGAGAATGTCTCTCAGTTGAGGTCGTTTCTAGGATTAATTAACTATTACCATAAATTTCTGCCAAATCTATCCACGGTACTGCACCCGTTAAACGCTCTTTTACAGAAAGGGGTACCAAGGGAATGGGGCGAAAACTGTAAGAAGGCATTTCGCAAAAGCAAAGAATTGATCACCTCAGAGGAAGTGTTGGCTCACTTCAACCCGACACTGCCTATTCGGTTGGCTTGTGATGCTTCCCCATATGGTATTGGGGCAGTATTCTCACACAAGTTGCCAAATGGCACGGAAAGGCCAGTCGCGTTTGCATCCAGATCATTGACCTCCGCTGAGCGCAATTATGCGCAGATCGATAGGGAGGCTCTTAGCCTTGTATGGGGAGTGAAGAAGTTTAATCATTACCTGCGGGGCCAAAAATTCACACTTCTGACAGACCATCAACCGTTGGTATCCATTTTTAACCCTAAGAAGGGTGTTTCGGTGATGACAGCGCAGCGTCTCCAGAGATGGTCTCTTTTCCTAGGGGCACATCAATATCAAATAGAATTCAAAGGTACGAAACAGCATGGCAATGCTGATGGGCTGTCGCGCCTGCCACTACCTGAAGAAGAAGACACGACGAAAGTTGACCCTGTTGAGTTATTTCATTCGACCATCATCGAGTGTTTACCAGTCACCAATGCAAGTATTGAAAGAGAAACCAGGAACGACCCGACACTGTCCAGAGTCTACGAGGTGACAGTGAAAGGATGGCCAACACGGGGTGATCCTCTGTTACCGGCATTTTCGGCAAGGCGAGACCAGCTGTCCGTCTGCCATGGTACCTTTATGTACGGGACAAGAGTGATTATTCCTCCCAAGTTAAGGGAAAGAGTTTTAAACGAACTGCATGAAGGTCATCTGGGGGGAGTTAAAATGAAAAGTCTTGCTAGGGCTTATGTATGGTGGCCGGGTATTGACCAACAGATTGAGGAGTTAACGAAAAGCTGCGCTGGGTGCCAAAAAGTGCAAAATGCACCTCCGATAGCACCGCTACACCCATGGGAATGGCCTTCAGCCCCATGGCAACGCGTACACATTGACTTGGCTGGTCCATTCATGGACTCCATGTTCCTAATCGCGGTGGACGCACATTCCAAATGGCCAGAAGTCATCAAGATGAATACCACTACTTCAGAAAAGACAATTGCGGTGTCAAGAACAATAATCGCAAGGAACGGATTGCCAGAACAGATCTGTTCGGACAACGGACCACAGTTTGTATCGGAAGAATTCCGACAATTCTTAAAGAAGAATGGAGTAAAACATCATACCTCTGCCCCATATCATCCGGCGACAAACGGGTTGGCTGAAAGATTTGTCCAGACATTCAAAAAGGCAATTAAGGCCATGAACGATGATCAGATTCCGCTGCAACACAAGGTCGACAAGTTCCTGATGTCGTATCGAAACGCCGATCATGCAGTGACTAACCAAAGTCCTGCCATGATGTTTTATAACAGGAGGTTGCGATCCAAGTTGGACTTGTTAAAACCAAATGTGCGGAGGGAATTGGAAAACAAACAGTTTCGGCATATTAACAACAAGACCACTCGAACTTTCGACGTAGGACAACCAGTGTTGGCAAGGGGCTATGGAAACGGAAAATGGCAGTCCGGAACAATTCGGGCCAGACAAGGACCTCTGATGTACACAATAGATATTTGTCATAATGTGATAAGGCGTCATGCGGATCAACTGGTAGAGTTGAGAGCAAGGGTCGAACCCATGGTTGTGACAGAGACAACTGTGGAAGACGTTAATGAACCTGAAGCATCTACCTCGGCAGGGAATGTACTTGATGATGATGACACCCAATACATTGGAAACCAAATAGAGGAGGCACCTCAACAACAAGAGTCAGAGACCACTGAGAGGCATCATCCAAGCCGCATTAGAAAGCCTCCTGAGAGACTGAACTTTGAACTGTTATACCTGAAGTTATATATGTATATATGTTATTATGTTATGTTAAAAGGGGATATGACTGTTAAGCTAAAAAGGGAGGATTGTGGTGTATGTAACCTGTTCCACCTTAAGAGAACTTAAGCCTGTTCCACCTTAGGAGATGTACTACTTTCTCTGGCTGCTGTATATGTAATACCGGTGGTGACCACACCAGTATATAAGCACTGTGTAGTAATATTGTATTCAATACAGTCCCGACCTCCAACCAGTAAAGACCTGTTGAATTTACTCTCTTAGTCTGTGTAGTAATTATCACTATAACACACAGACTTAACAACACTGAGCGAGAGACAGAGAGAGTCACGGAGACACTGAGTGAGAGTCAGAGGGAGACACAGAGACACTGAGCGAGAGACAGAGAGAGACACAGAGACACTGAGTGAGAGACACAGAGACACTGAGTGAGAGACAGAGAGAGACACAGAGACTGAGCGAGAGACAGAGAGAGACACAGAGACACTGAGCGAGAGACAGAGAGAGACACAGAGACACTGAGCGAGAGACAGAGAGAGACACAGAGACACTGAGCGAGAGACAGAGAGACACACAGAGACACAGAGTGAGAGTCAGAGAGAGACACAGAGACACTGAGCGAGAGACAGAGAGAGACACAGAGACTGAGCGACAGACAGAGAGAGACACAGAGACACTGAGTGAGAGTCAGAGAGAGACACAGAGACTGTGAGCGAGAGAGAGACACAGAGACACTGAGCGAGAGACAGAGAGAGACACAGAGACACTGAGCGAGAGACAGAGAGAGACACAGAGACACTGAGCAAGAGACAGAGAGAGACACAGAGACACGGAGCGAGAGACAGAGAGAGACACAGAGACACGGTGTGAGAGACAGAGAGAGACACAGAGACACTGAGCGAGAGACAGAGAGAGACACAGAGAGACTGAGCGAGAGACAGAGAGAGACACAGAGACAATGAGGGAGAGACAGAGAGAGACACAGAGACACTGAGCGAGAGGCAGAGAGAGACACAGAGACACTGAGCGAGAGACAGAGAGAGACACAGAGACACTGAGCGAGAGACAGAGAGAGACACAGAGACACTGAGTGAGAGACAGAGAGAGACACAGAGACACTGAGTGAGAGACAGAGAGAGATAAAGAGACATTGAGCGAGAGACAGAGAGAGACACAGAGACATTGAGCGAGAGACAGAGGGAGACACAGAGACACTGAGTGAGAGACAGAGAGAGATAAAGAGGCACTGAGCGAGAGACAGAGAGAGAGACAGAGACACTGAACGAGACACAGAGAGAGATAAAGAGATACTGAGCGAGAGACAGAGAGAGACACAGAGACACTGAGCGAGAGACAGAGAGAGACACAGAGACACTGAGTGTGAGACAGAGAGAGACACAGAGTCACTGAGCTAGAGACAGAGAGAGGCAGAGTGACACTGAGCGAGAGACAGAGAGAGACACAGAGACACGGAGCGAGAGACAGAGAGAGACACAGAGACACTGAGCGAGAGACAGAAAATAAAATTCTACAACATCCAAATCCCAATCAAAATCTGGCTCAAAATATTTGACAGCATAATCCTGCCCATTGCACTGTACGGTAGTGAAGTATGGGGCCCGCTAAATCACCAAAGCTACACTAAATGGGAAAAACACACAATAGAAGCCCTACATGCAGAATTCTGCCGAAGCATCCTTCGCACCCAAAGAAAAACGCCAACAAATGCATGCAGAGCCGAACTAGGCAGATACCCACTGATAATAAACATCCAAAAACGAGCACTAAACTTCCTAAATCACCTCAAATCTAGCTCCCCAGACACCCTTCATTTCAAAGCCTTTCAGACCCAAGAGCTAAACCCAGAAAAGAGTCCCCTGAGTCAGCTGCTACTGAAACTAAGTACTCAGCCGGACCCTGACCAGCCCCAGACCAACACAGCCGTCCAAACACCAATCCGAGTGAACCAAATCATTAAAAAATGCAAAGAAACCTACCTGGAACATTGGAACAATATAACCGAAAGCCAAAGCAGATTAGAATGTTACCGGGCCCTAAAAAGAGAATATAAACTGGCAGACTACCTCACGACCATCAGAGACACAAAACAGAGACAGACCCTCACCAGGTACAGACTAAGCGACCACCAACTGGAAATTGAAAAAGGCAGATACAAGAAATCCTGGCAGCCTAGAGAGAATAGAATATGCGATCAATGTCTGGCTGGCGAGGTTGAAACAGAAATGCATTTCCTCCTAAAATGCGAAAAATTCAACACATCAAGAAACATATTATTCAACAAGCTAAGCCAAAAAGCACCAGATTTCAAGGAATTGGATGACCTGTCAAAATTGAGATAAGTCCTAGGAGAAGGAGACAGACCATACCTTGGGGCCAAATATGTAACAACATGTCACAACCTGAGGACTGTTTAAAATTAAGACTGTTTAAAATTAATATTGAACGTACCAAATGAAGTACAAAGACTGTTTAAAATTAATATTGTTTCAAAGTAATATTGTATGTACCCAACAAATGTCAAATCGATTGACACCTACAGAATGTTGGAAAACTGTACCTTTTTGCTATGTAAGCTTTGGCAATATGGTTCTCTGTAAACTTTCATGCCAATAAAGCATTTGAATTGGAATTGGAATTGGAATTGGAGAGACACAGAGACACTGAGTGAGAGACAGAGAGAGACACAGAGACACTGAGCGAGAGACAAAGAGAGACACAGAGAGACTGAGCGAGAGACAGAGAGAGACACAGGGACACTGAGTGAGAAACAGGGAGAGACACAGAGACACTGAGTGAGAGACAGAGAGAGACACAGAGACAATGAGCGAGAGACAGAGAGACACAGAGACACTGAGCGAGAGACAGAGAGAGACACAGGCACAATCAGCCAGAGACAGAGTCAGACACAGAGACATTGAACGAGAGACAGAGAGAGACAGAGAGACACTGAGCGAAAGACAGAGAGAGACACAGAGACACTGAGCGAGAGACAGAGAGAGACACAGAGACGCTGAGCGAGAGACAGAGAGAGACACAGAGACATTGAGCGAGAGACAGAGAGAGACACAGAGACACTGAGCGAGAGACACAGAGACACAGAGACACTGAGTGAGAGAGAGACAGAGACACAGAGACACTGAGCGAGAGATACAGAGACACTGAGCGAGAGACAGACAGAGACTCAGAGCCACTGTGCGAGAGACAGAGAGAGAGACAGAGTGGGAGACAGAGAGAGACACAGAGACACTGAGCAACAGACTGAGAGAGACACAGAGACACTGAGCGAGAGACAGAGAGAGACACAGAGACACTGAGCGAGAGACAGAGAGAGACACAGAGACACTGAGCGAGAGACAGAGAGAGACACAGAGACAGTGAGCGAGAGACAGAGAGAGACACAGAGACACTGAGCGAGAGACAGAGAGAGACACAGAGACACTGAGCGAGAGACAAAGAGAGACACAGAGACACTGAGCGAGAGACAGAGAGAGACACAGTGACACTGAGCGAGAGACAGAGAGAGACACAGAGAAAGTGAGCGAGAGACAGAGAGAGACACAGAGACACTGAGCGAGGGACAGAGAGAGACACAGAGACACTGAGTGAGAGACAGAGAGAGATAGAGACACTGAGCGAGAGACAGAGAGAGACACAGAGACACTGAGCGAGAGACAGAGAGAGACACAGAGACACTGAGCGAGAGAGAGAGATACACTGAGCGAGAGACAGAGAGAGACACAGAGACACTGAGCGAGAGGCAGAGAGACACTGAGCGAGAGACAGAGAGAGACACAGAGACACTGAGCGAGAGACAGAGAGAGACACAGAGACACTGAGCGAGAGACAGAGAGAGTCACAGGGACGCTGAGCAAGAGGCAGAGAGCAACTGACCGCGAGACAGGGAGAGACACAGAAACAATTAGCGAGAGGCGGAGAGAGACACAGAGACACTGAGCGAGAGACAGGAAGAGACACAGTGACACTGAGCGAGAGACAGAGAGAGACACAGAGACACTGAGCGAGTGACAGAGAGACACACAGAGACACTGTGCGAGAGACAGAGAGAGACACAGAGACACTGAGCGAGAGACAGAGAGAGACACATAGACACTGAGCGAGAGACAGAGAGAGACACAGAGAAACTGAGCGAGAGACAGAGAGAGACACAGAGACACTGAGCGAGAGACAGAGAGAGACACAGAGACACTGAGCGAGAGACAGAGAGAGACACAGAGACAGTAAGTGATAGACAGAGAGAGACACAGAGACACTGAGCGAGAGACAGAGAGAGACACAGAGACACTGATCGAGAGACAGAGAGAGACACAGAGACACTGAGCGAGAGACAGAGAGAGACACAGAGACACTGAGCGAGAGACAGAGAGAGACACAGAGACACTGAGCGAGAGACAGAGAGACACAGAGACACTGAGCGAGAGGCAGAGAGTATTATTACTATTATTAGATAGATATATGTGCATGCCTCATGAAATTTATACTAAATCTTCACTTAGCATTATAGAAAATAGTGTTTCCACACTCATCCCACAAAATAGGTCCATTTTATTTCGTTTTATTGAACTATATAAATGCGTTCTTTCCACATAAGCTGCTGGAATATCCAGGGCCTCCGCTCCTCAACTTTTGGGATGAAGAGTACAGACCCTGAATTCCTAAAAGCTATAAAAGACATTGATATAATTGTGTTAACAGAAACATGGTGCCAAAAGGACATGCCGACCCACTGTCCTCCAATGTACCATGAAATCATTGAGCCCTCAGTAAAGAACACTAAAACACGCAAGGGCAGAACCTCCGGGGGAATATTGGTGTGGTATAAGGGAGAACTGGACAAACACATCTCACCGGTAAAACAGGGGAAATCACACGTATGGCTAAAACTAGATAAAAATATAGGAATAGCAAAAAAAGATGTTTACTTATGTGCGATCTACATACCTCCAATAGATTCGCCATATTTCGAAGAGGAGTTATTTGATACTCTCCACATGGAAATCAGCCATTTCCAGGCCCAAGGAAAGGTGATAATATGTGGGGACCTAAATGCAAGGACCGGTTGTGAACCTGACTTCATAGACCCACAGGGAAACAACCATGTGTTTGGCCAGACCCCTTTAGATGTCACACCAGCCATCGCAAATCGGAACAACCTTGATCGTGAAATAAATAAAAGCGGTAGGGAGGTAGTGCAACTCTGCCGAGCCTTAGGCCTGTACATAGATAATGGTAGGTTCAGAGGGGACTCCCTAGGGAGACTCACATACTCCTCAACTCTTGGGTCTAGTGTGGTGGACTATACAATCACTGACCTGGACCCCTGCGATATCAACGCATTCACTGTCAGGCAGCAATCCACCCTCTCAGACCATAACCAAATAAATGTGTACCTTAAACTTTCTGCCCAAACTACAGACACAAAAAAGGAACACAGTAAGCTACATAAAATAAACCAGACATACAGATGGGCCCCAGACAGTGGAGATAAATTCATCACAGCACTAAATTCACCTGATCTCACAAGTAAAATTTCAAAATTTAAAGAAAATCTATATGAGATCACCAGAGATGGTGTAAACACGGCCATAGAGGATATAAATATGATCTTCCATGAGGCAGCTGTAAAAGCCGACCTCGTGAAACAGAAGAGGAAGCATCACAAAAGACAAAATAAAAATATGAAATGGCTTGACCACGAATGCAAAAATGCCAGAAAAGACCTGAGAAAAATATCAAACCAAAAGCATCGGCAACCAAACAATCCGGACCTACGTACTAGATACAATGAAACCCTCAAAAGATATAAACACACCATTAGGAACAAAACACAAAACTATACCCACAAAATACTCGAAGAAATTGAAAACTCCACCAATCCAAAACAATTCTGGGAAATGTGGAATAACCTGAGTACAACACAATTGCAAGCATTACCAATCCAAGATGGCGACATCTGGAGAACACATTTTGAAAACCTCTACAAAGACATCCCAAAAAACAAAACAAACCCAAGTCAACATCAGGTCACAGAAAAACTCCACACATTAGAAGCAACAATTAAAGACAACCAAAACCCTCTAGACTCCCCAATCACATGGAAAGAACTGGCCACAAAAACAAAATCTCTCCACCTAAAGAAAGCCTGTGGCCCAGACAACATCAAAAATGAAATGCTAAAGTTCAGCAATATGGAGATGCAGGGTGCGATACTCAAACTATTCAACATCATATTACGCTCAGGCTGTTTTCCCGATATCTGGTGCCAAGGACTAATCTCCCCCATATATAAAAGTGGAAACAAATCAGACCCAAATAACTACCGCGGCATCTGTGTCAACAGTTGTCTAGGGAAGTTATTCTGCAGTATTCTAAATAGTAGATTACTTGATTCTCTTAACAAACATAATATCCTCAGAAAAAACCAAATAGGCTTTCTTCCAAAACACCGCACCGCCGACCATATCTATACCCTTCACACCCTCATTGAAAAACATAAACGCCAAACAAAAAATGGGAAAATATTCGCCTGTTGCATCGACTTCAAGAAAGCCTTTGACTCTATATGGCACGAAGGGCTCTATTATAAACTTCTTCAGTGTGGAATAGGGGGCAAAGTCTATGACCTTATTAAATCAATGTATCTGAAAAACAAATGCGGGGTCAAAATTGGAGACAAACGCACCGATTTCTTTACCCAGAGAAGAGGCGTCCGGCAGGGCTGCAATTTGAGCCCGACCCTGTTCAACATATACATAAATGAATTAGCAGACATGCTGGAGCAAAGCGAGTCACCAGGTCTCCGTCTCCTGGATGGAGAAGTGAAGTCCCTGTTCTATGCGGACGACCTGGTTCTGCTGTCTCCCACAGAACAGGGATTACAGCAACAACTAGACCTACTCGACAAATACTGCCAAAATTGGGCTCTAACAGTAAATCTAAAGAAAACCAACATCATGATTTTTCAGAAAAGACCCAGATGTCAGGAAAACAAATACCAGTTTACCCTCAGTGATACCACTATAGGACACACTATGAGCTACACCTACCTTGGTCTAACTATTACAGCATCAGGGAGCTTCAGCATAGCAGTGAATGCACTAAAAGAAAAAGCCCGAAGAGCCCTATATGCAATAAAAAGAAAATTCTACAACATCCAAATCCCAATCAAAATCTGGCTCAAAATTTTTGACAGCATAATCCTGCCCATTGCACTGTACGGTAGTGAAGTATGGGGCCCGCTAAATCACCAAAGCTACACTAAATGGGAAAAACACACAATAGAAGCCCTACATGCAGAATTCTGCCGAAGCATCCTTCGCACCCAAAGAAAAACGCCAACAAATGCATGCAGAGCCGAACTAGGCAGATACCCACTGATAATAAACATCCAAAAACGAGCACTAAACTTCCTAAATCACCTCAAATCTAGCTCCCCAGACACCCTTCATTTCAAAGCCTTTCAGACCCAAGAGCTAAACCCAGAAAAGAGTCCCCTGAGTCAGCTGCTACTGAAACTAAGTACTCAGCCGGACCCTGACCAGCCCCAGACCAACACAGCCATCCAAACACCAATCCGAGTGAACCAAATCATTAAAAAATGCAAAGAAACCTACCTGGAACATTGGAACAAAATAACCGAAAGCCAAAGCAGATTAGAATGTTACCGGGCCCTAAAAAGAGAATATAAACTGGCAGACTACCTCACGACCATCAGAGACACAAAACAGAGACAGACCCTCACCAGGTACAGACTAAGCGACCACCAACTGGAAATTGAAAAAGGCAGATACAAGAAATCCTGGCAGCCTAGAGAGAATAGAATATGCGATCAATGTCTGGCTGGCGAGGTTGAAACAGAAATGCATTTCCTCCTAAAATGCGAAAAATTCAACACATCAAGAAACATATTATTCAACAAGCTAAGCCAAACAACCCCAGATTTCAAGGAATTGGATGATCTGTCAAAATTGAGATTAGTCCTAGGAGAAGGAGACAGACCATACCTTGGGGCTAAATATGTAACAACATGTCACAACCTGAGGACTGTTTAAAAGTAAGACTGTTTAAAATTAATATTGAACATACCAAATGAAGTAGAAAGACTGTTTAAAATTAATATTGTTTAAAAGTAATATTGTATATACCCAACAAATGTCAAATCGATTGACACCAACAGAATGTTGGGAAACTGTACCTTTTTGCTATGTAAGCTTTGGCAATATGGTTCTCTGTAAACTTTCATGCCAATAAAGCATTTGAACTGAACTGAACTGAAACTGAGAGACACAGAGACACTGAGTGAGAGAGAGAGAGAGACACAGAGACACTGAGCGAGAGACACAGGGACACTGAGCAAGAGACAGACAGAGACTCAGAGACACTGAGCACGAGACAGAGAGAGACACAGAGTGGGAGACAGGGAGAGACACAGAGACACTGAGTGAGAGACAGAGGGAGACACAGAGACACTGAACGAGAGACAGAGAGAGACACAGAGACATTGAGTGAGAGACAGAAAGAGACACAGAGACACTGAGCGAGAGACAGAGAGAGACATAGAAACAATTAGCGAGAGACAGAGAGAGACACAGAGACAATGAGCGAGAGACAGAGTGACACAGAGACACTGAGCGAGAGACAGAGAGAGACACAGAGACACTGAGCGAGAGACAGAGAGAGACACAGAGACACTGTGCGAGAGACAGACAGAGACTCAGAGACACTGAGCGAGAGACAGAGAGAGACACAGAGACACTGAGCGCGAGACAGAGGGAGACACAGAGACACTGAGCGAGAGAGAGAGGGAGACACAGAGACACTGAGTGAGAGACACAGAGAGACACAGAGACACTGAGCGAGAGACAGAGAGAGTGTGATGAAATATTCCATTCATCACTGCCTGTGACTTTGGTTGTTTTCAGTTTCATTCCCCTTACCTCTTTTCCGTTTCCTCACCATTGTATTGTACTATGTGTAGGGCTCCGCCCATACCTGGCCCCTATGTAAGCTGGCCCAGCCTGCAGCACATCCAGTACGGCAGAGCTCTGGATGGAAGATAGAAACATAGAAACATAGAGATAGGAACAGGAGTAGGCCATTCGGCCCTTCGAGCCTGCTCCGCCATTCAATGAGATCATGGCTGATCTTCTTCTGAGATCATAGCTGATCTTACCAGTTCAGTACCCCGTCCCCGCCTTTTCTCCGTAACCCTTAATCCCCTTAGCCTTCAGAAATATATCCAATTCTCTCTTGAAAATATTTATTGAATTAGCCTTCACAGCCCTCTGTGGCAGGGAATTCCACAGGCTCACCACTCTTTGAGTGAAGAAATTCTTCCTCATCTCTGTTTTAAATGATTTGCCTGCTATTTTTAGACTGTGGCCCCTGGTTCTGTGCTCCCCGGCCATTGGAAACATTCTCTCTGTATTCAGCCTGTCCAGGCCTGCCATAATTTTATATGTTTCGATGAGATCCCCTCTCAATCTTCTAAACTCCAGTGAGTACAAGCCCAAACTATTTAATCTCTCTTCGTAGGTCATTCCCGCCATTCCAGGTATCAGCCTGGTGAATTGCCGTTGCACTCTTTCCATGGCAAGAACATCCTTCCGCAGATGGGGCGACCAAAACTGTACACAATACTCCAGATGCGGTCTCACCAGCACCTTGTACAGCTGTAGTAAGGTATCCCTATTCCTATACTCGAACCCCCTTGATATGAAGGCCAACATACCATTTGCCTTCTTAATCGCCTGTTGCACCTGCATGCTCTCCTTCAGTGACTGGTGCACAAGAACACCCAGGTCCCTCTGCACTTCCCCATCTCCCAATCTATTGCCATTTAGATAATAATCTACCCTCCTGTTTTTACCCCCAAAGTGGATAACCTCGCATTTAGCCACATTATAGTGCATCTGCCACGTATCCGCCCATTCCCCCAACCTGTCCAAATCGCACTGTAGCCTCCTGACATCCTCATCAGAGCCCACCCCTCCTCCTAGTTTAGTGTCGTCAGCGAATTTGGAAATATTGCATCCAATTCCCTGATCCAGATCATTTATATATATTGTGAACAGCTGGGGTCCCAGGCCAGATCCTTGCGGCACCCCGCTGGTCACTGCCTGCCACTCCGAAAACGAGCCGTTTATTCCAACTCTCTGTTTTCTATCCGCCAGCCAGTTCTCTATCCACGTTAATACTTTGCCCCCAATCCCATGAGCCTTAATTTTGCATGATAATCTTTTGTGTGGAACCTTATCGAAGGCTTTCTGGAAGTCAAGGTACACCACATCCACTGGCTCTCCCCCATCTATTTTACCAGTTACTTCCTCAAAAAATTCCAGCAGATTAGTCAAACACGATTTACCCTTTGTAAATCCATGTTGACTCTGTCCGATCCTTTCCCCATTTGTCAAGTGCTCCGCTATTTTATCCTTAATAATGGACTCTAGCATTTTGCCCACAACCGATGTAAGGCTTACTGGTCTATAATTCCCTGCTTTCTCTCTACCCCCCTTTTTAAATATTGGGGTAACATTAGCTACCCTTCAATCCACGGGTACTGTTCCCGAGTCAATGGAGTTCCGGAAGATGATCCTTAGAGCATCTGCTATCTCCAGGGCCACCTCCTTAAGTACCCTAGGATGTAGTTTATCAGGCCCCGGGGATTTGTCGGCCTTCAGTCCCCTCAACTTACCCAACACCATATCCCTAGAGATACTAATTTCTGTCAGCTCCTCCCTCTCATTAGTCCCTATGTTTGCCGATATTCCTGGGAGGTTATTTGTGTCCTCCTTTGTGAATACAGAACCAAAGTATGAGTTTAATTGGTCTGCCATTTCCTTATTCTCCATTATATATTCTCCCGAATCGGACTGCAAGGGACCGACTTGGGATTTTACCAGTCTTTTCCTCCTGATATACCGATAAAAGCTTTTGCAGTCTGTCTTTATGTTTGCTGCAAGTTTACTTTCGTATTCTATTTTCCCCTTCCTGATTAATCCCTTTGTCCTCTTTTGCTGTATCCTGTACTGCCCCCAATCTTTCGGTCTGGTGCTTTTTTTTGCCAGTTGATATGCCCTTTTTTTTGATTTTATGCTGTCCCTAATTTCCCTCGTTATCCACGGTTGAGTCACCTTTTTAGGTTTATTTTTATGCCAAACCGGTATAAACATGTTCTGGAATTCTTCCATTCTATCTTTGAATGCTTGCCATTGTCTATCCACTGTCAATCCCCCCAGAAACACCACCCAATCAATCTTACCCAATTCCCGTCTCATACCCTCGTAATTCCCTTTATTTAAGTTCTGGACCTTAGTCTCTGATTCAATTTCCTCACTCTCCATCTCGACTGAGAGCTCGATCATATTATGATCGCTCTGACCCAAGGGGCCTCGTACAAGAAGATTGCTGATAAGTCCCTTCTCATTGCACAATACCCAGTCTAAAATGGCCTGATCTCGAGTCGGCTCCTCGACATATTGGTCCAGATAACCGTCCCAAAAACATTCCAGGAATTCCTCCTCCTCAGAATTTTTACTAATTTGGGTACCTCTCTCCTGCGTGTTACGTTTTAAGTCAATAAAAGCCTAGTTTTGTTTCGCTAACATCGAGTCTCGGGTTTATTGAGGCACATCAGGGAGACAAAGAGACACTGAGCGAGAGACAGAGGGAGACATAGAGACACTGAGCAAAAGACAGAGAGAGACACAGAGACACTGAGTGAGAGAGAGAGACACACAGAGACACCGAGTGAGAGACACAGAGACACTGACCGAGAGAGAGAGAGACGCAGAGACACTGAGCGAAAGACAGAGAGAGATACAGAGACACTGAACGTGAGTCAGAGAGAGACACAGAGACACTGAGCGAGAGACAGAGAGAGACACAGAGACACTGAGCGGGAGACAGAGAGAGACACAGAGACACTGAGCGAAAGACAGAGAGAGACACAGAGACACTGCGTGAGAGACAGAGAGAGACACAGAGACACTGACCGAGAGAGAGAGAGACACAGAGACACTGAGCGATAGACAGAGAGAGACACAGTGACACTGAGCGAGAGACAGAGAGAGACACAGAGAAAGTGAGCGAGAGACAGAGAGAGATACAGAGACACTGAGCGAGAGACAGAGAGAGACACAGAGACACTGAGTGAGAGACAGAGAGAGACACAGAGACACTGAGCGAGAGACAGAGATACACTGAGCGAGAGACAGAGAGAGACACAGAGACACTGAGCGAGAGGCAGAGAGACACTGAGCGAGAGACAGAGAGAGACACAGAGACACTGAGCGAGAGACAGAGAGAGACACAGAGACACTGAGCGAGAGACAGAGAGAGTCACAGGGACGCTGAGCAAGAGGCAGAGAGCAACTGACCGCGAGACAGAGAGAGACACAGAAACAATTAGCGAGAGGCGGAGAGAGACACAGAAACACTGAGCGAGAGACAGGGAAAGACACAGTGACACTGAGCGACAGACAGAGAGAGACACAGAGACACTGAGCGAGTGACAGAGAGACACACAGAGACACTGTGCGAGAGACAGAGAGAGACACAGAGACACTGTGCGAGAGACAGAGAGAGACACATAGACACTGAGCGAGAGACAGAGAGAGACACAGAGAAACTGAGCGAGAGACAGAGAGAGACACAGAGACAGTAAGCGATAGACAGAGAGAGTCACAGAGACACTGAGCGAGAGACAGAGAGAGACACAGAGACACTGATCGAGAGACAGAGAGAGACACAGAGACACTGAGCGAGAGACAGAGAGAGACACAGAGACACTGAGCGAGAGACAGAGAGAGACACAGAGACACTGAGCGAGAGAAAGAGAGACACAGAGACACTGAGCGAGAGACAGAGAGAGACACAGAGACACTGAGTGAGAGAGAGAGAGAGACACAGAGACACTGAGCGAGAGACACAGGGACACTGAGCAAGAGACAGACAGAGACTCAGAGACACTGAGCATGAGACAGAGAGAGACACAGAGTGGGAGACAGAGAGAGACACAGAGACACTGATTGAGAGACAGAGGGAGACACAGAGACACTGAACGAGAGACAGAGAGAGACACAGAGACATTGAGTGAGAGACAGAAAGAGACACAGAGACACTGAGCGAGAGACAGAGAGAGACATAGAAACAATTAGCGAGAGACAGAGAGAGACACAGAGACAATGAGCGAGAGACAGAGTGACACAGAGACACTGAGCGAGAGACAGAGAGAGACACAGAGACACTGAGCGAGAGACAGAGAGAGACACGGAGACACTGAGCGAGAGACAGAGAGAGACACAGAGACACTGTGCGAGAGACAGACAGAGACTCAGAGACACTGAGCGAGAGACAGAGAGAGACACAGAGACACTGAGTGAGAGACACAGAGAGACACAGAGACACTGAGCGAGAGACAGAGAGAGTGTGATGAAATATTCCATTCATCACTGCCTGTGACTTTGGTTGTTTTCAGTTTCATTCCCCTTACCTCTTTTCCGTTTCCTCACCATTGTATTGTACTATGTGTAGGGCTCCGCCCATACCTGGCCCCTATGTAAGCTGGCCCAGCCTGCAGCACATCCAGTACGGCAGAGCTCTGGATGGAAGATAGAAACATAGAAACATAGAGATAGGAACAGGAGTAGGCCATTCGGCCCTTCGAGCCTGCTCCGCCATTCAATGAGATCATGGCTGATCTTCGTCTGAGATCATAGCTCATCTTGCCAGTTCAGTACCCCGTCCCCGCCTTTTCTCCGTAACCCTTAATCCCCTTAGCCTTCAGAAATATATCCAATTCTCTCTTGAAAATATTTATTGAATTAGCCTTCACAGCCCTCTGTGGCAGGGAATTCCACAGGCTCACCACTCTTTGAGTGAAGAAATTCTTCCTCATCTCTGTTTTAAATGATTTGCCCGCTATTTTTAGACTGTGGCCCCTGGTTCTGTGCTCCCCGGCCATTGGAAACATTCTCTCTGAATTCAGCCTGTCCAGGCCTGCCATAATTTTATATGTTTCGATGAGATCCCCTCTCAATCTTCTAAACTCCAGTGAGTACAAGCCCAAACTATTTAATCTCTCTTCGTAGGTCATTCCCGCCATTCCAGGTATCAGCCTGGTGAATCGCCGTTGCACTCTTTCCATGGCAAGAACATCCTTCCGCAGATGGGGCGACCAAAACTGTACACAATACTCCAGATGCGGTCTCACCAGCACCTTGTACAGCTGTAGTAAGGTATCCCTATTCCTATACTCGAACCCCCTTGATATGAAGGCCAACATACCATTTGCCTTCTTAATCGCCTGTTGCACCTGCATGCTCTCCTTCAGTGACTGGTGCACAAGAACACCCAGGTCCCTCTGCACTTCCCCATCTCCCAATCTATTGCCATTTAGATAATAATCTACCCTCCTGTTTTTACCCCCAAAGTGGATAACCTCGCATTTAGCCACATTATAGTGCATCTGCCACGTATCCGCCCATTCCCCCAACCTGTCCAAATCGCACTGTAGCCTCCTGACATCCTCATCAGAGCCCACCCCTCCTCCTAGTTTAGTGTCGTCAGCGAATTTGGAAATATTGCATCCAATTCCCTGATCCAGATCATTTATATATATTGTGAACAGCTGGGGTCCCAGGCCAGATCCTTGCGGCACCCCGCTGGTCACTGCCTGCCACTCCAAAAACGAGCCGTTTATTCCAACTCTCTGTTTTCTATCCGCCACACAGTTCTCTATCCACGTTAATACTTTGCCCCCAATCCCATGAGCCTTAATTTTGCATGATAATCTTTTGTGTGGAACCTTATCGAAGGCTTTCTGGAAGTCAAGGTACACCACATCCACTGGCTCTCCCCCATCTATTTTACCAGTTACTTCCTCAAAAAATTCCAGCAGATTAGTCAAACACGATTTACCCTTTGTAAATCCATGTTGACTCTGTCCGATCCTTTCCCGCTATTTTATCCTTAATAATGGACTCTTGCATTTTGCCCACAACCGATGTAAGGCTTACTGGTCTATAATTCCCTGCTTTCTCTCTACCCCCCTTTTTAAATATTGGGGTAACATTAGCTACCCTCCAATCCACGGGTACTGTTCCCGAGTCAATGGAGTTCCGGAAGATGATCCTTAGAGCATCTGCTATCTCCAGGGCCACCTCCTTAAGTACCCTAGGATGTAGTTTATCAGGCCCCGGGGATATGTCGGCCTTCAGTCCCCTCAACTTACCCAACACCATATCCCTAGAGATACTAATTTCTGTCAGCTCCTCCCTCTCATTAGTCCCTATGTTTGCCGATATTCCTGGGAGGTTATTTGTGTCCTCCTTTGTGAATACAGAACCAAAGTATGAGTTTAATTGGTCTGCCATTTCCTTATTCTCCATTATATATTCTCCCGAATCGGACTGCAAGGGACCGACTTGGGATTTTACCAGTCTTTTCCTCCTGATATACCGATAAAAGCTTTTGCAGTCTGTCTTTATGTTTGCTGCAAGTTTACTTTCGTATTCTATTTTCCCCTTCCTGATTAATCCCTTTGTCCTCTTTTGCTGTATCCTGTACTGCCCCCAATCTTTCGGTCTGGTGCTTTTTTTTGCCAGTTGATATGCCCTTTTTTTTGATTTTATGCTGTCCCTAATTTCCCTCGTTATCCACGGTTGAGTCACCTTTTTAGGTTTATTTTTATGCCAAACCGGTATAAACATGTTCTGGAATTCTTCCATTCTATCTTTGAATGCTTGCCATTGTCTATCCACTGTCAATCCCCCCAGAAACACCACCCAATCAATCTTACCCAATTCCCGTCTCATACCCTCGTAATTCCCTTTATTTAAGTTCTGGACCTTAGTCTCTGATTCAATTTCCTCACTCTCCATCTCGACTGAGAGCTCGATCATATTATGATCGCTCTGACCCAAGGGGCCTCGTACAAGAAGATTGCTGATAAGTCCCTTCTCATTGCACAATACCCAGTCTAAAATGGCCTGATCTCGAGTCGGCTCCTCGACATATTGGTCCAGATAACCGTCCCGAAAACATTCCAGGAATTCCTCCTCCTCAGAATTTTTACTAATTTGGGTACCTCTCTCCTGCGTGTTACCTTTTAAGTCAATAAAAGCCTAGTTTTGTTTCGCTAACATCGAGTCTCGGGTTTATTGAGGCACATCAGGGAGACAAAGAGACACTGAGCGAGAGACAGAGGGAGACATAGAGACACTGAGCAAAAGACAGAGAGAGACACAGAGACACTGAGTGAGAGAGAGAGACACACAGAGACACCGAGTGAGAGACACAGAGACACTGACCGAGAGAGAGAGAGATGCAGAGACACTGAGCGAAAGACAGAGAGAGATACAGAGACACTGAACGTGAGTCAGAGAGAGACACAGAGACACTGAGCGAGAGACAGAGAGAGACACAGAGACACTGAGCGGGAGACAGAGAGAGACACAGAGACACTGAGCGAAAGACAGAGAGAGACACAGAGACACTGCGTGAGAGACAGAGCGAGACACAGAGACACTGACCGAGAGAGAGAGAGACACAGAGACACTGAGCGATAGACAGAGAGAGACACAGAGACACTGAGCGACAGACACAGAGAGACACAGAGACACTGA
Organism: Somniosus microcephalus; assembly: GCF_052327205.1. Classification (NCBI taxonomy): domain Eukaryota; kingdom Metazoa; phylum Chordata; class Chondrichthyes; order Squaliformes; family Somniosidae; genus Somniosus; species Somniosus microcephalus. Next base: position 27,476,193 of record NW_028225180.1, on the reverse strand, counting down.
GCGAAAGACAGAGAGAGATACAGAGACACTGAACGAGAGTCATAGAGAGATTCACAGAGACACTGAGTAAAAGACAGACAGAGACACAGAGACACTGGCCGAGAGAGAGAGAGTCACAGTGTCACTGAGTGAGAGACAGAGAGAGACACAGAGACACTGAGCGAGAGACAGAGAGAGACAGAGACACTGAGCGAGAGACAGAGAGAGACAGAGACACTGAACGTGAGTCAGAGAGAGACACAGAGACACTGAGCGAGAGACAGAGAGAGACACAGAGACACTGAGCGAGAGACAGAGAGACACAGAGACACTGAGCGAGAGACAGAGAGAGACACAGAGACACTGAGTGAGAGACATTATCATTATTGTTATCTTATCACTATTATTAGATAGCTATATGTGCATTCCTCATGAAATTTATACTAAATCATCATTTAGCATTATAGAAAATAGTGTTTCCACACTCATCCCACAAAATAGGTCCATTTTATTTCGTTTTTTTGAACTATATAAATGCGTTCTTTCCACATAAGCTGCTGGAATATCCAGGGCCTCCGCTCCTCAACTTTTGGGATGAAGAGTGCAGACCCTGAATTCCTAAAAGCTATAAAAGACATTGATATAATTGCGTTAACAGAAACATGGTGCCAAAAGGACGTGCCCACCCACTGTCCTCCAATGTACCATGAAATCATTGTGCCCTCAGTAAAGAACACTAAAACACGCAAGGGCAGAACCTCCGGGGGAATATTGGTGTGGTATAAGGGAGAACTGGACAAACACATCTCACCGGTAAAACAGGGAAAATCACACATATGGCTAAAACTAGATAAAAATATAGGAATAGCAAAAAAAGATGTTTACTTATGTGCGATCTACATACCTCCAATAGAATCGCCATATTTTGAAGAGGAGTTATTTGATACTCTCCACATGGAAATCAGCCATTTCCAGGCCCAAGGAAAGGTGATAATATGTGGGGACCTAAATGCAAGGACCGGTTGTGAACCTGACTTCATAGACCCACAGGGAAACAACCATGTGTTTGGCCAGACCCCTTTAGATGTCACACCAGCCATCGCAAATCGGAACAACCTTGATCGTGAAATAAATAAAAGCGGTAGGGAGGAAGTGCAACTCTGCCGAACCTTAGGCCTGTACATAGTTAACGGTAGGTTCAGAGGGGACTCCCTAGGGAGACTCACATACTCCTCAACTCTTGGGTCTAGTGTGGTGGACTATACAATCACTGACCTGGAACCCTGCGATATCAACTCATTCACTGTCAGGCAGCAATCCCCCCTCTCAGACCATAACCAAATAAATATGTACCTTAAACTTTCTGCCCAAACTACAGACACAAAAAAGGAACACAGTAAGCTCCATAAAATAAACCAGACATACAGATGGGCCCCAGACAGTGGAGAAAAATTCATCACAGCACTAAAGTCACCTGATCTCACAAGTAAAATATCAAAATTTAAAGAAAACCCATACGAGATCACCAGAGATGGTGTAAACATGGCCATAGAGGATATAAATATGATCTTCCATGAGGCAGCTGTAAAAGCCGACCTTGTGAAACAGAAGAGGAAGCGTCACAAAAGACAAAATAAAAATAAGAAATGGTTTGACCACGAATGCAAAAATGCCAGAAAAGACCTGAGAAAAATATCAAACCAAAAGCATCGCCAACCAAATAATCCGGACCTATGCACGAGATACAATGAAACCCTCAAAAGATATAAACACACCATTAGGAACAAAACACAAAACTATACCCACAAAATACTCGAAGAAATTGAAAACTCCACCAATCCAAAACAATTCTGGGAAATGTGGAATAACCTGAGTACAACACAATTGCAAGCATTACCAATCCAAGATGGCGACATCTGGAGAACACATTTTGAAAACCTCTACAAAGACATCCCAATAAACGAAACAAACCCAAGTCAACATCAGGTCACAGAAAAACTCCACACAATTGAAGCAACAATTAAAGACAACCAAAACCCTCTAGACTCCCCAATCACATGGAAAGAACTGGCCACAAAAACAAAATCTCTCCACCTAAAGAAAGCCTGTGGCCCAGACAACATCAAAAATGAAATGCTCAAGTTCAGCAATATGGAGATGCAGGGTGCGGTACTCAAATTATTCAACATCATATTACGTTCAGGCTGTTTTCCCGATATCTGGTGCCAAGGACTAATCTCCCCCATATATAAAAGTGGAAACAAATCAGACCCAAATAACTACCGCGGCATCTGTGTCAACAGTTGTCTAGGGAAGTTATTCTGCAGTATTCTAAATAGTAGATTACTTGATTTTCTTAACAAACATAATATCCTCAGAAAAAACCAAATAGGCTTTCTTCCAAAACACCGCACCACCGACCATATCTATACCCTTCACACCCTCATTGAAAAACATATACACCAAACAAAAAATGGGAAAATATTCGCCTGTTTCATCGACTTCAAGAAAGCCTTTGACTCTATATGGCACGAAGGGCTCTATTATAAACTTCTTCAGTGTGGAATAGGGGGCAAAGTCTATGACCTTATTAAATCAATGTATCTGAAAAACAAATGCGGGGTCAAAATTGGAGACAAACGCACCGATTTCTTCACCCAGAGAAGAGGCGTCCGGCAGGGCTGCAATTTGAGCCCGACCCTGTTCAACATATACATAAATGAATTAGCAGACATGCTGGAGCAAAGCGAGTCACCAGGTCTCCGTCTCCTGGATGGAGAAGTGAAATCCCTGTTCTATGCGGATGACCTGGTTCTGCTGTCTCCCACAGAACAGGGATTACAGCAACAATTAGACCTACTCGACAAATACTGCCAAAATTGGGCTCTAACAGTAAATTTAAAGAAAACCAACATCATGATTTTTCAAAAAAGGCCCAGATGTCAGGAAAACAAATACCAGTTTACCCTCAGTGATACCACTATAGGACACACTATGAGCTACAGCTACCTTGGTCTAACTATTACAGCATCAGGGAGCTTCAGCATAGCAGTGAATGCACTAAAAGAAAAAGCCCGAAGAGCCCTATATGCAATAAAAAGAAAATTCTACAACATCCAAATCCCAATCAAAATCTGGCTAAAAATATTTGACAGCATAATCCTGCCCATTGCACTGTACGGTAGTGAAGTATGGGGCCCGCTAAATCACCAAAGCTACACTAAATGGGAAAAACACACAATAGAAGCCCTACATGCAGAATTCTGCCGAAGCATCCTTCGCACCCAAAGAAAAACGCCAACAAATGCATGCAGAGCCGAACTAGGCAGATACCCACTGATAATAAACATCCAAAAACGAGCACTAAACTTCCTAAATCACCTCAAATCTAGCTCCCCAGACACCCTTCATTTCAAAGCCTTTCAGACCCAAGAGCTAAACCCAGAAAAGAGTCCCCTGAGTCAGCTGCTACTGAAACTAAGTACTCAGCCGGACCCTGACCAGCCCCAGACCAACACAGCCGTCCAAACACCAATCCGAGTGAACCAAATCATTAAACAATGCAAAGAAACCTACCTGGAACATTGGAACAAAATAACCGAAAGCCAAAGCAGATTAGAATGTTACCGGGCCCTAAAAAGAGAGTATAAACTGGCAGACTACCTCACGACCATCAGAGACACAAAACAGAGACAGACCCTCACCAGGTACAGACTAAGCGACCACCAACTGGAAATTGAAAAAGGCAGATACAAGAAATCCTGGCAGCCTAGAGAGAATAGAATATGCGATCAATGTCTGGCCGGCGAGGTTGAAACAGAATGCATTTCCTCCTAAAATGCGAAAAATTCAACACATTAAGAAACATATTATTCAACAAGCTAAGCCAAACAACCCCAGATTTCAAGGAATTGGATGATCTGTCAAAATTGAGATTAGTCCTAGGAGAAGGAGACAGACCATACCTTGGGGCTAAATATGGAACAACATGTCACAACCTGAGGACTGTTTAAAAGTAAGACTGTTTAAAATTAATATTGAACATACCAAATGAAGTAGAAAGACTGTTTAAAATTAATATTGTTTAAAAGTAATATTGTATATACCCAACAAATGTCAAATCGATTGACACCTACAGAATGTTGGAAAACTGTACCTTTTTGCTATGTAAGCTTTGGCAATATGGTTCTCTGTAAACTTTCATGCCAATAAAGCATTTGAACTGAACTGAGAGACACAGAGACACTGAGCAACAGACTGAGAGAGACACAGAGACACTGAGTGAGAGACAGATGGAGACATAGAGACACTGAGCGAGAGACAGAGAGAGACACAGAGACACTGAGTGAGAGACAGAGAGAGACACAGAGACACTGAGTGAGAGACAGAGAGAGACATAGAAACAATTAGCGAGAGACAGAGAGAGACACAGAGACAATGAGCGAGAGACAGAGTGACACAGAGACACTGAGCAAGAGACAGTGAGAGACACAGAGACACTGAGCGAGAGACAGAGAGAGACACAGAGACACTGAGCGAGAGACACAGAGAGACACAGAGACACTGAGCGAGATACAGAGAGAGACACAGAGACACTGAGCGAGAGACAGAGAGAGACACAGAGACACTGAGCGAGAGACAGAGAGAGACACAGAGACACTGAGCGAGAGACAGAGAGAGACACAGAGACACTGAGCGAGGGACAGAGAGAGACACAGAGACACTGAGCGAGAGACAGAGGGAGACACAGAGACACTGAGCGAGAGAGAGAGGGAGACACAGAGACACTGAGTGAGAGACACAGAGAGACACAGAGACACTGAGCGAGAGACAGAGGGAGTGTGATGAAATATTCCATTCATCACTGCCTGTGACTGTGGTTGGTATCAGTTTCTTTTCCCTTACCTCTGCTCCGTCTCCTCACCATTGTATTGTACTATATGTAGGGCTCTGCCCATACCTGGCCCATTGTATTGTACTATGTGTAGGGCCCCGCCCATACCTGGCCCCTATGTAAGCTGGCCCAGCCTGCAGCACATCCAGTACGGCAGAGCTCTGGATGGAAGAAACCTCTCTCCTGTGTGTTACCTTCTAAGTCAATAAAAGCCTTGTTTTGTTTCGCTAACATCGAGTCTCGGGTTTATTGAGACACATCAGGGAGACACAGAGATACTGAGAGAGACAGAGGGCGACATAGAGACACTGTGCAAAAGACAGACAGAGACACAGAGACAATGAGCGAGAGACAGAGAGAGACACAGAGACACTGAATGAGAGAGAGAGACACACAGAGACACCGAGTGAGAGACACAGAGACACTGAGCGAGAGACAGAGAGAGACACAGAGACACTGACCGAGAGAGAGAGAGACGCAGAGACACAGAGCGAAAGACAGAGAGAGATACAGAGACACTGAACGTGAGTCAGAGAGAGACCCAGAGACACTGAGCGAGAGACAGAGAGAGACACAGAGACATTGAACAAAAGACAGACAGAGACACAGAGACACTGAGCGAGAGACAGAGAGAGACACAGAGACACTGAGCGAGAGACAGAGAGAGACACAGAGACACTGAGCGACAGACAGAGAGAGACACAGAGACACTGCGTGAGAGACAGAGAGAGACACAGAGACCCTGACCGAGAGAGAGAGAGACACAGAGACACTGAGAGAGAGGCAGAGAGAGACACAGAGACACTGAGTGAGAGTCAGAGAGAGACAACAGAGACACTGAGCGAGAGACAGAGAGAGACACAGAGACTGAGCGAGAGACAGAGAGAGACACAGAGACACTGAATGAGAGTCAGAGAGAGACACAGAGACTGAGCGAGAGACAGAGAGAGACACAGAGACACTGAGTGAGAGTCAGAGAGAGACACAGAGACTGAGCGAGAGACAGAGAGAGACACAGAGACACTGAGCGAGAGACAGAGAGAGACACAGAGACACTGAGGAAGAGACAGAGAGAGACACAGAGACACGGAGCGAGAGACGGAGAGAGACACAGAGACACTGTGCGAGAGACAGAGAGAGACACAGAGACACTGAGCGAGAGACAGAGAGAGACACAGAGACACTGAGCGAGAGACAGAGAGAGACACAGAGACACTGAGCGAGAGACAGAGAGAGACACAGAGACACTGAGCGAGAGACAGAGAGAGACACAGAGACACTGAGCGAGGGACAGAGAGAGACACAGAGACACTGAGCGAGAGACAGAGGGAGACACAGAGACACTGAGCGAGAGAGAGAGGGAGACGCAGAGACACTGAGTGAGAGACACAGAGAGACACAGAGACACTGAGCGAGAGACAGAGGGAGTGCGATGAAACATTCCATTCATCACTGCCTGTGACTGTGGTTGGTTTCAGTTTCTTTTCCCTTACCTCTGTTCCGTTTCCTCACCATTGTATTGTACTATGTGTAGGGCTCCGCCCATACCTGGCCCATTGTATTGTACTATGTGTAGGGCTCTGCCCATACCTGGCCCCTATGTAAGCTGGCCCAGCCTGCAGCACTTCCAGTACGGCAGAGCTCTGGATGGAAGAAACCTCTCTCCTGTGTGTTACCTTCTAAGTCAATAAAAGCCTTGTTTTGTTTCGCTAACATCGAGTCTCGGGTTTATTGAGACACATCAGCGAGACACAGAGACACTGAGCGAGAGACAGACGGCGACATAGAGACACTGTGCAAAAGACAGACAGAGACACAGAGACACTGAGTGAGAGACAGAGAGAGACACAGAGACACTGAGTGAGTGAGAGAGACACACAGAGACACCGAGTGAGAGACACAGAGACACTGAGCGAGAGGCAGAGAGAGACACAGAGACACTGACCGAGAGAGAGAGAGACGCAGAGACACTGAGCAAAAGACAGAGAGAGATACAGAGACACTGAACGTGAGTCAGAGAGAGACACAGAGACACTGAGCAAGAGACAGAGAGTGACACAGAGACATTGAACAAAAGACAGACAGAGACACAGAGACACTGAGCGAGAGACAGAGAGAGACACAGAGACACTGAGCGACAGACAGAGAGAGACACAGAGACACTGCGTGAGAGACAGAGAGAGACACAGAGACCCTGACCAAGAGAGAGAGAGACACAGAGACACTGAGAGAGAGGCAGAGAGAGACACAGAGACACTGAATGAGAGACAGAGGGAGACACAGAGACACTGAGCGAGAGAGAGAGGGAGACACAGAGACACTGAGTGAGAGACACTAAGAGACACAGAGACACTGAGCGAGAGACAGAGAGAGTGTGATGAAATATTCCATTCATCACTGCCTGTGACTTTGGTTGTTTTCAGTTTCATTTCCCTTACCTCTGCTCCGTTTCCTCACCATTGTATTGTACTATGTGTAGGGCTCCGCCCATACCTGGTCCCTATGTAAGCTGGCCCAGCCTGCAGCACATCCAGTACGGCAGAGCTCTGGATGGAAGATACCTCTCTCCTGCGTGTGACCTTTTAATTCAATAAAAGCCTTGTTTTGTTTCGCTAACATCGAGGCTCGGGTTTATTGAGGCATATCAGGGAGACAAAGAGACACTGAGCGAGAGACAGAGGGAGACATAGAGACACTGAGCAAAAGCCAGACAGAGACACAGAGACAATGAGCGAGAGACAGAGAGAGACACAGAGACACTGAGTGAGAGAGAGAGACACACAGAGACACCGAGTGAGAGACACAGAGACACTGACCGAGAGAAAGAGAGACACAGAGACACTGAGCGAAAGACAGAGAGAGATACAGAGACACTGAACGTGAGTCAGAGAGAGACACAGAGACACTGAGCGAGAGACAGAGAGAGACACAGAGACACTGAGCGGGAGACAGAGAGAGACACAGAGACACTGAGCGAAAGACAGAGAGAGACACAGAGACACTGCGTGAGAGACAGAGAGAGACACAGAGACACTGACCGAGAGAGAGAGAGACACAGAGACACTGAGCGATAGACAGAGAGAGACACAGAGACACTGAGCGACAGACAGAGAGAGACACAGAGACACTGCGTGAGATACAGAGAGAGACACAGAGACACTGAGCGAAAGACAGAGAGAGATACAGAGACACTGAACGAGAGTCATAGAGAGATTCACAGAGACACTGAGCAAAAGACAGACAGAGACACAGAGACACTGACCGAGAGAGAGAGAGTCACAGTGTCACTGAGTGAGGGACAGAGAGAGACACAGAGACACTGAGCGAGAGACAGAGAGAGACACAGAGACACTGAGCGAGAGACAGAGCGAGACACAGAGACAATGAGCGAGAGACAGAGAGAGACACAGAGACACTGAGTGAGAGAGAGAGAGAGACACAGAGACACTGAGCGAGAGACAGAGAGAGACAGAGAGTCACTGAGCGCGAGACATAGAGAGACGCAGAGACACTGAGCGACAGACAGAGAGAGACACAGAGACACTGAACGAGAGACAGAGAGAGACAGAGACACTGAGCGAGATACAGAGAGAGACACAGAGACATTGAAAGAGAAAGAGAGAGACACAGAGACACTGAGTGGGAGACAGAGAGAGACACAGAGACACTGAGCGAGAGACAGAGAGAGACACAGAGACACTGCGTGAGAGACAGAGAGAGACACAGAGACACTGAGCGAGAGACAGAGAGAGACACAGAGCCACTGAGGGAGAGACAGAGAGAGACACAGAGACACTGAGTGAGAGACAGAGAGAGATAAAGAGGCATTGAGCGAGAGACAGAGAGAGACACAGAGACATTTTGCTAGAGACAGAGAGAGACACAGAGACACTGAGTGAGAGACAGAGAGAGATAAAAACGCCAACAAATGCATGCAGAGCCGAACTAGGCAGATACCCACTGATAATAAACATCCAAAAACGAGCACTAAACTTCCTAAATCACCTCAAATCTAGCTCCCCAGACACCCTTCATTTCAAAGCCTTTCAGACCCAAGAGCTAAACCCAGAAAAGAGTCCCCTGAGTCAGCTGCTACGGAAACTAAGTACTCAGCCGGACCCTGACCAGCCCCAGACCAACACAGCCGCCCAAACACCAATCCGAGTGAACCAAATCATTAAAAAATGCAAAGAAACCTACCTGGAACATTGGAACAAAATAACCGAAAGCCAAAGCAGATTAGAATGTTACCGGGCCCTAAAAAGAGAATATAAACTGGCAGACTACCTCACGACCATCAGAGACACAAAACAGAGACAGACCCTCACCAGGTACAGACTAAGCGACCACCAACTGGAAATTGAAAAAGGCAGATACAAGAAATCCTGGCAGCCTAGAGAGAATAGAATATGCGATCAATGTCTGGCTGGCGAGGTTGAAACAGAAATGCATTTCCTCCTAAAATGCGAAAAATTCAACACATCAAGAAACATATTATTCAACAAGCTAAGCCAAACAACCCCAGATTTCAAGGAATTGGATGATCTGTCAAAATTGAGATTAGTCCTAGGAGAAGGAGACAGACCATACCTTGGGGCCAAATATGTAACAACATGTCACAACCTGAGGACTGTTTAAAATTAAGACTGTTTAAAATTAATATTGAACGTACCAAATGAAGTACAAAGACTGTTTAAAATTAATATTGTTTAAAAGTAATATTGTATGTACCCAACAAATGTCAAATCGATTGACACCTACAGAATGTTGGAAAACTGTACCTTTTTGCTATGTAAGCTTTGGCAATATGGTTCTCTGTAAACTTTCATGCCAATAAAGCATTTTAATTGGAATTGGAATTGGAATTGGATAAAGAGGCACTGAGCGAGAGACAGAGCGAGAGACAGAGACACTGAACGAGACACAGAGAGAGATAAAGAGACGCTGAGCGAGAGACAGAGAGAGAGACAGAGTCACTGAGCGAGAGACAGACAGAGACCCAGAGACACTGAGTGAGAGACAGAGAGAGACACAGAGTCACTGAGCGAGAGACAGAGAGAGACATGTCACAACCTGAGGACTGTTTAAAAGTAAGACTGTTTAAAATTAATATTGTTAAAAGTAATATTGTATGTACCCAAGAAATGTCAAATCGATTGACACCTACAGAATGTTGGAAAACTGTACCTTTTTGCTATGTAAGCTTTGGCAATATGGTTCTCTGTAAACTTTCATGCCAATAAAGCATTTGAATTGAATTGAATTGAATTGAATTGAATTGAGAGACACAGAGACACTGAGCGAGAGACAGAGAGAGACACAGAGACACTGAGCGAGAGACAGAGAGAGACACAGAGACAATGAGCCAGAGACAGAGTGAGACACAGAGACATTGAACGAGAGACAGACGGCAGTGAAGTATGGGGCCCGCTAAATCACCAAAGCTACACTAAATGGGAAAAACACACAATAGAAGCCCTACATGCAGAATTCTGCCGAAGCATCCTTCGCACCCAAAGAAAAACACCAACAAATGCATGCAGAGCCGAACTAGGCAGATACCCACTGATAATAAACATCCAAAAACGAGCACTAAACTTCCTAAATCACCTCAAATCTAGCTCCCCAGACACCCTTCATTTCAAAGCCTTTCAGACCCAAGAGCTAAACCCAGAAAAGAGTCCCCTGAGTCAGCTGCTACTGAAAATAAGTACTCAGCCGGACCCTGACCAGCGCCAGACCAACACAGCCGTCCAAACACCAATCCGAGTGAACCAAATCATTAAACAATGCAAAGAAACCTACCTGGAACATTGGAACAAAATAACCGAAAGCCAAAGCAGATTAGAATGTTACCGGGCACTAAAAAGAGAATATAAACTGGCAGACTACCTCACGACCATCAGAGACACAAAACAGAGACAGACCCTCACCAGGTACAGACTAAGCGACCACCAACTGGAAATTGAAAAAGGCAGATACAAGAAATCCTGGCAGCCTAGAGAGAATAGAATATGCGATCAATGTCTGGCCGGCGAGGTTGAAACAGAATGCATTTCCTCCTAAAATGCGAAAAATTCAACACATTAAGAAACATATTATTCAACAAGCTAAGCCAAACAACCCCAGATTTCAAGGAATTGGATGACCTGTCAAAATTGAGATTAGTCCTGGGAGAAGGAGACAGACCATACCTTGGGGCCAAATATGTAACAACATGTCACAACCTGAGGACTGTTTAAAATTAAGACTGTTTAAAATTAATATTGTTTAAAAGTAATATTGTATGTACCCAACAAATGTCAAATCGATTGACACCTACAGAATGTTGGAAAACTGTACATTTTTGCTTTGTAAGCTTTGGCAATATGGTTCTCTGTAAACTTTCATGCCAATAAAGCATTTGAATTGGAATTGGAATTGGACAGAGAGAGACACAGAGACACTGAGTGAGAGATACAGGGACACTGAGCGAGAGACAGACAGAGACTCAGAGCCACTGTGCGAGAGACAGAGAGAGACACAGAGTGGGAGACAGAGAGAGACACAGAGACACTGAGCAACAGACTGAGAGAGACACAGAGACACTGAGTGAGAGACAGAGAGAGACACAGAGACACTGAGTGAGAGACAGAGAGAGACATAGAAACAATTAGCGAGAGACAGAGAGAGACACAGAGACAATGAGCGAGAGACAGAGTGACACAGAGACACTGAGCAAGAGACAGTGAGAGACACAGAGACACTGAGCGAGAGACAGAGAGACACAGAGACACTGAGCGAGAGACACAGAGAGACACAGAGACACTGAGTGAGATACAGAGAGAGACACAGAGACACTGAGCGAGAGACAGAGAGAGACACAGAGACACTGAGCGAGAGACAGAGAGAGACACAGAGACACTGAGCGAGAGACAGAGAGAGACACAGAGACACTGAGCGAGGGACAGAGAGAGACACAGAGACACTGAGCGAGAGACAGAGGGAGACACAGAGACACTGAGCAAGAGAGAGAGGGAGACACAGAGACACTGAGTGAGAGACACAGAGAGACACAGAGACACTGAGCGAGAGACAGAGGGAGTGTGATGAAATATTCCATTCATCACTGCCTGTGACTGTGGTTGGTATCAGTTTCTTTTCCCTTACCTCTGCTCCGTTTCCTCACCATTGTATTGTACTATATGTAGGGCTCTGCCCATACCTGGCCCATTGTATTGTACTATGTGTAGGGCTCCGCCCATACCTGGCCCCTATGTAAGCTGGCCCAGCCTGCAGCACATCCAGTACGGCAGAGCTCTGGATGGAAGAAACCTCTCTCCTGTGTGTTACCTTCTAAGTCAATAAAAGCCTTGTTTTGTTTCGCTAACATCGAGTCTCGGGTTTATTGAGACACATCAGGGAGACACAGAGACACTGAGAGAGACAGAGTGCAACATAGAGACACTGTGCAAAAGACAGACAGAGACACAGAGACAATGAGCGAGAGACAGAGAGAGACACAGAGACACTGAATGAGAGAGAGAGACACACAGAGACACCGAGTGAGAGACACAGAGACACTGAGCGAGAGACAGAGAGAGACACAGAGACACTGAGCGAGAGACACAGAGAGACACAGAGACACAGAGCGAGATACAGAGAGAGACACAGAGACACTGAGCGAGAGACAGAGAGAGACACAGAGACACTGAGCGAGAGACAGAGAGAGACACAGAGACACTGAGCGAGAGACAGACAGAGACACAGAGACACTGAGCGAGGGACAGAGAGAGACACAGAGACACTGAGCGAGAGACAGAGGGAGACACAGAGACACTGAGCGAGAGAGAGAGGGAGACACAGAGACACTGAGTGAGAGACACAGAGAGACACAGAGACACTGAGCGAGAGACAGAGGGAGTGTGATGAAATATTCCATTCATCACTGCCTGTGACTGTGGTTGGTATCAGTTTCTTTTCCCTTACCTCTGCTCCGTTTCCTCACCATTGTATTGTACTATATGTAGGGCTCTGCCCATACCTGGCCCATTGTATTGTACTATGTGTAGGGCTCCGCCCATACCTGGCCCCTATGTAAGCTGGCCCAGCCTGCAGCACATCCAGTACGGCAGAGCTCTGGATGGAAGAAACCTCTCTCCTGTGTGTTACCTTCTAAGTCAATAAAAGCCTTGTTTTGTTTCGCTAACATCGAGTCTCGGGTTTATTGAGACACATCAGGGAGACACAGAGACACTGAGAGAGACAGAGTGCGACATAGAGACACTGTGCAAAAGACAGACAGAGACACAGAGACAATGAGCAAGAGACAGAGAGAGACACAGAGACACTGAATGAGAGAGAGAGACACACAGAGACACCGAGTGAGAGACACAGAGACACTGAGCGAGAGACAGAGAGAGACACAGAGACACTGACCGAGAGAGAGGGAGACGCAGAGACACAGAGCGAAAGACAGAGAGAGATACAAAGACACTGAACGTGAGTCAGAGAGAGACCCAGAGACACTGAGCGAGAGACAGAGAGAGACACAGAGACATTGAACAAAAGACAGACAGAGACACAGAGACACTGAGCGAGAGACAGAGAGAGACACAGAGACACTGAGCGAGAGACAGAGAGAGACACAGAGACACTGAGCGACAGACAGAGAGAGACACAGAGACACTGCGTGAGAGACAGAGAGAGACACAGAGACCCTGACCGAGAGAGAGAGAGACACAGAGACACTGAGAGAGAGGCAGAGAGAGACACAGAGACACTGAGTGAGAGTCAGAGAGAGACACAGAGACACTGAGCGAGAGACAGAGAGAGACACAGAGACTGAGCGAGCGACAGAGAGAGACACAGAGACACTGAGTGAGAGTCAGAGAGAGACACAGAGACTGAGCGAGAGACAGAGAGAGACACAGAGACACTGAGTGAGAGTCAGAGAGAGACACAGAGACTGAGCGAGAGACAGAGAGAGACACAGAGACACTGAGCGAGAGACAGAGAGAGACACAGAGACACGGAGCGAGAGACGGAGAGAGACACAGAGACACTGTGCGAGAGACAGAGAGAGACACAGAGACACTGAGCGAGAGACAGAGAGAGACACAGAGACACTGAGCGAGAGACAGAGAGAGACACAGAGACACTGAGCGAGAGACAGAGAGAGACACAGAGACACTGAGCGAGAGACAGAGAGAGACACAGAGACACTGAGCGAGGGACAGAGAGAGACACAGAGACACTGAGCGAGAGACAGAGGGAGACACAGAGACACTGAGCGAGAGAGAGAGGGAGACACAGAGACACTGAGTGAGAGACACAGAGAGACACAGAGACACTGAGCGAGAGACAGAGGGAGTGCGATGAAACATTCCATTCATCACTGCCTGTGACTGTGGTTGGTTTCAGTTTCTTTTCCCTTACCTCTGTTCCGTTTCCTCACCATTGTATTGTACTATGTGTAGGGATCCGCCCATACCTGGCCCATTGTATTGTACTATGTGTAGGGCTCTGCCCATACCTGGCCCCTATGTAAGCTGGCCCAGCCTGCAGCACATCCAGTACGGCAGAGCTCTGGATGGAAGAAACCTCTCTCCTGTGTGTTACCTTCTAAGTCAATAAAAGCCTTGTTTTGTTTCGCTAACATCGAGTCTCGGGTTTATTGAGACACATCAGCGAGACACAGAGACACTGAGCGAGAGACAGACGGCGACATAGAGACACTGTGCAAAAGACAGACAGAGACACAGAGACACTGAGTGAGAGACAGAGAGAGACACAGAGACACTGAGTGAGTGAGAGAGACACACAGAGACACCGAGTGAGAGACACAGAGACACTGAGCGAGAGGCAGAGAGAGACACAGAGACACTGACCGAGAGAGAGAGAGACGCAGAGACACTGAGCAAAAGACAGAGAGAGATACAGAGACACTGAACGTGAGTCAGAGAGAGACACAGAGACACTGAGCGAGAGACAGAGAGTGACACAGAGACATTGAACAAAAGACAGACAGAGACACAGAGACACTGAGCGAGAGACAGAGAGAGACACAGAGACACTGAGCGACAGACAGAGAGAGACACAGAGACACTGCGTGAGAGACAGAGAGAGACACAGAGACACTGAGTGAGAGTCAGAGAGAGACACAGAGACACTGAGCGAGAGACAGAGGGAGACACAGAGACACTGAGTGAGAGAGAGAGGGAGACACAGAGACACTGAGTGAGAGACACAAAGAGACACAGAGACACTGAGCGAGAGACAGAGAGAGTGTGATGAAATATTCCATTCATCACTGCCTGTGACTTTGTTTGTTTTCAGTTTCATTTCCCTTACCTCTGTTCCGTTTCCTCACCATTGTATTGTACTATGTGCAGGGCTCCGCCCATACCTGGCCCCTATGTAAGCTGGCCCAGCCTGCAGCACATCCAGTACGGCAGAGCTCTGGATGGAAGATACCTCTCTCCTGCGTGTGACCTTTTAAGTCAATAAAAGCCTTGTTTTGTTTCGCTAACATCGAGGCTCGGGTTTATTGAGGCATATCAGGGAGACAAAGAGACACTGAGCGAGAGACAGAGGGAGACATAGAGACACTGAGCAAAAGTCAGACAGAGACACAGAGACAATGAGCGAGAGACAGAGAGAGACACAGAGACACTGAGTGAGAGAGAGAGACACACAGAGACACCGAGTGAGAGACACAGAGACACTGTCCGAGAGAAAGAGAGACACAGAGACACTGAGCGAAAGACAGAGAGAGATACAGAGACACTGAACGTGAGTCAGAGAGAGACACAGAGACACTGAGCGAGAGACAGAGAGAGACACAGAGACACTGAGCGGGAGACAGAGAGAGACACAGAGACACTGAGCGAAAGACAGAGAGAGACACAGAGACACTGCGTGAGAGACAGAGAGAGACACAGAGACACTGACCGAGAGAGAGAGAGACACAGAGACACTGAGCGATAGACAGAGAGAGACACAGAGACACTGAGCGACAGACAGAGAGAGACACAGAGACACTGCGTGAGATACAGAGAGAGACACAGAGACACTGAGCGAAAGACAGAGAGAGATACAGAGACACTGAACGAGAGTCATAGAGAGATTCACAGAGACACTGAGCAAAAGACAGACAGAGACACAGAGACACTGACCGAGAGAGAGAACTACCGCGGCATCTGTGTCAACAGTTGTCTAGGGAAGTTATTCTGCAGTATTCTAAATAGTAGATTACTTGATTTTCTTAACAAACATAATATCCTCAGAAAAAAACAAATAGGCTTTCTTCCAAAACACCGCACTGCCGACCATATCTATACCCTTCACACCCTCATTGAAAAACATATACACCAAACAAAAAATGGGAAAATATTCGCCTGTTTCATCGACTTCAAGAAAGCCTTTGACTCTATATGGCACGAAGGGCTCTATTATAAACTTCTTCAATGTGGAATAGGGGGCAAAGTCTATGACCTTATTAAATCAATGTATCTGAAAAACAAATGCGGGGTCAAAATTGGAGACAAACGCACCGATTTCTTCACCCAGAGAAGAGGCGTCCGGCAGGGCTGCAATTTGAGCCCGACCCTGTTCAACATATACATAAATGAATTAGCAGACATGCTGGAGCAAAGCGAGTCACCAGGTCTCCGTCTCCTAGATGGAGAAGTGAAATCCCTGTTCTATGCGGACGACCTGGTTCTGCTGTCTCCCACAGAACAGGGATTACAGCAACAACTAGACCTACTCGACAAATACTGCCAAAATTGGGCTCTAACAGTAAATCTAAAGAAAACCAACATCATGATTTTTCAAAAAAGGCCCAGATGTCAGGAAAACAAATACCAGTTTACCCTCAGTGATATCACTATAGGACACACTATGAGCTACACCTACCTTGGTCTAACTATTACAGCATCAGGGAGCTTCAGCATAGCAGTGAATGCACTAAAAGAAAAAGCCCGAAGAGCCCTATATGCAATAAAAAGAAAATTCTACAACATCCAAATCCCAATCAAAATCTGGCTCAAAATATTTGACAGCATAATCCTGCCCATTGCACTGTACGGTAGTGAAGTATGGGGCCCGCTAAATCACCAAAGCTACACTAAATGGGAAAAACATACAATAGAAGCCCTACATGCAGAATTCTGCCGAAGCATCCTTCGCACCCAAAGGAAAACGCCAACAAATGCATGCAGAGCCGAACTAGGCAGATACCCACTGATAATAAACATCCAAAAACGAGCACTAAACTTCCTAAATCACCTCAAATCTAGCTCCCCAGACACCCTTCATTTCAAAGCCTTTCAGACCCAAGAGCTAAACCCAGAAAAGAGTCCCCTGAGTCAGCTGCTACGGAAACTAAGTACTCAGCCGGACCCTGACCAGCCCCAGACCAACACAGCCGCCCAAACACCAATCCGAGTGAACCAAATCATTAAAAAATGCAAAGAAACCTACCTGGAACATTGGAACAAAATAACCGAAAGCCAAAGCAGATTAGAATGTTACCGGGCCCTAAAAAGAGAATATAAACTGGCAGACTACCTCACGACCATCAGAGACACAAAACAGAGACAGACCCTCACCAGGTACAGACTAAGCGACCACCAACTGGAAATTGAAAAAGGCAGATACAAGAAATCCTGGCAGCCTAGAGAGAATAGAATATGCGATCAATGTCTGGCTGGCGAGGTTGAAACAGAAATGCATTTCCTCCTAAAATGCGAAAAATTCAACACATCAAGAAACATATTATTCAACAAGCTAAGCCAAACAACCCCAGATTTCAAGGAATTGGATGATCTGTCAAAATTGAGATTAGTCCTAGGAGAAGGAGACAGACCATACCTTGGGGCCAAATATGTAACAACATGTCACAACCTGAGGACTGTTTAAAATTAAGACTGTTTAAAATTAATATTGAACGTACCAAATGAAGTACAAAGACTGTTTAAAATTAATATTGTTTAAAAGTAATATTGTATGTACCCAACAAATGTCAAATCGATTGACACCTACAGAATGTTGGAAAACTGTACCTTTTTGCTATGTAAGCTTTGGCAATATGGTTCTCTGTAAACTTTCATGCCAATAAAGCATTTTAATTGGAATTGGAATTGGAGAGTCACAGTGCCACTGAGTGAGAGACAGAGAGAGACACAGAGACACTGAGCGAGAGACAGAGAGAGACACAGAGACACTGAGCGAGAGACAGAGCGAGACACAGAGACAATGAGCGAGAGACAGAGAGAGACACAGAGACACTGAGTGAGAGAGAGAGAGAGACACAGAGACACTGAGCGAGAGACAGAGAGAGACAGAGAGTCACTGAGCGCGAGACATAGAGAGACGCAGAGACACTGAGCGACAGACAGAGAGAGACACAGAGACACTGACCGAGAGACAGAGAGAGACAGAGACACTGAGCGAGATACAGAGAGAGACACAGAGACATTGAAAGAGAAAGAGAGAGACACAGAGACACTGAGTGGGAGACAGAGAGAGACACAGAGACACTGAGCGAGAGACAGAGAGAGACACAGAGACACTGCGTGAGAGACAGAGAGAGACACAGAGACACTGAGCGAGAGACAGAGAGAGCCACAGAGCCACTGAGGGAGAGACAGAGAGAGACACAGAGACACTGAGTGAGAGACAGAGAGAGATAAAGAGGCATTGAGCGAGAGACAGAGAGAGACACAGAGACATTTTGCTAGAGACAGAGAGAGACACAGAGACACTGAGTGAGAGACAGAGAGAGATAAAGAGGCACTGAGCGAGAGACAGAGCGAGAGACAGAGACACTGAACGAGACACAGAGAGAGATAAAGAGACGCTGAGCGAGAGACAGAGAGAGAGACAGAGTCACTGAGCGAGCGACAGACAGAGACCCAGAGACACTGAGTGAGAGACAGAGAGAGACACAGAGTCACTGAGCGAGAGACAGAGAGAGACATGTCACAACCTGAGGACTGTTTAAAAGTAAGACTGTTTAAAATTAATATTGTTAAAAGTAATATTGTATGTACCCAACAAATGTCAAATCGATTGACACCTACAGAATGTTGGAAAACTGTACCTTTTTGCTATGTAAGCTTTGGCAATATGGTTCTCTGTAAACTTTCATGCCAATAAAGCATTTGAATTGAATTGAATTGAATTGAATTGAATTGAGAGACACAGAGACACTGAGCGAGAGACAGAGAGAGACACAGAGACACTGAGCGAGAGACAGAGAGAGACACAGAGACAATGAGCCAGAGACAGAGTGAGACACAGAGACATTGAACGAGAGACAGACGGTAGTGAAGTATGGGGCCCGCCAAATCACCAAAGCTACACTAAATGGGAAAAACACACAATAGAAGCCCTACATGCAGAATTCTGCCGAAGCATCCTTCGCACCCAAAGAAAAACGCCAACAAATGCATGCAGAGCCGAACTAGGCAGATACCCACTGATAATAAACATCCAAAAACGAGCACTAAACTTCCTAAATCACCTCAAATCTAGCTCCCCAGACACCCTTCATTTCAAAGCCTTTCAGACCCAAGAGCTAAACCCAGAAAAGAGTCCCCTGAGTCAGCTGCTACGGAAACTAAGTACTCAGCCGGACCCTGACCAGCCCCAGACCAACACAGCCGCCCAAACACCAATCCGAGTGAACCAAATCATTAAAAAATGCAAAGAAACCTACCTGGAACATTGGAACAAAATAACCGAAAGCCAAAGCAGATTAGAATGTTACCGGGCCCTAAAAAGAGAATATAAACTGGCAGACTACCTCACGACCATCAGAGACACAAAACAGAGACAGACCCTCACCAGGTACAGACTAAGCGACCACCAACTGGAAATTGAAAAAGGCAGATACAAGAAATCCTGGCAGCCTAGAGAGAATAGAATATGCGATCAATGTCTGGCTGGCGAGGTTGAAACAGAAATGCATTTCCTCCTAAAATGCGAAAAATTCAACACATCAAGAAACATATTATTCAACAAGCTAAGCCAAACAACCCCAGATTTCAAGGAATTGGATGATCTGTCAAAATTGAGATTAGTCCTAGGAGAAGGAGACAGACCATACCTTGGGGCCAAATATGTAACAACATGTCACAACCTGAGGACTGTTTAAAATTAAGACTGTTTAAAATTAATATTGAACGTACCAAATGAAGTACAAAGACTGTTTAAAATTAATATTGTTTAAAAGTAATATTGTATGTACCCAACAAATGTCAAATCGATTGACACCTACAGAATGTTGGAAAACTGTACCTTTTTGCTATGTAAGCTTTGGCAATATGGTTCTCTGTAAACTTTCATGCCAATAAAGCATTTTAATTGGAATTGGAATTGGAGAGTCACAGTGCCACTGAGTGAGAGACAGAGAGAGACACAGAGACACTGAGCGAGAGACAGAGAGAGACACAGAGACACTGAGCGAGAGACAGAGCGAGACACAGAGACAATGAGCGAGAGACAGAGAGAGACACAGAGACACTGAGTGAGAGAGAGAGAGAGACACAGAGACACTGAGCGAGAGACAGAGAGAGACAGAGAGTCACTGAGCGCGAGACATAGAGAGACGCAGAGACACTGAGCGACAGACAGAGAGAGACACAGAGACACTGACCGAGAGACAGAGAGAGACAGAGACACTGAGCGAGATACAGAGAGAGACACAGAGACATTGAAAGAGAAAGAGAGAGACACAGAGACACTGAGTGGGAGACAGAGAGAGACACAGAGACACTGAGCGAGAGACAGAGAGAGACACAGAGACACTGCGTGAGAGACAGAGAGAGACACAGAGACACTGAGCGAGAGACAGAGAGAGCCACAGAGCCACTGAGGGAGAGACAGAGAGAGACACAGAGACACTGAGTGAGAGACAGAGAGAGATAAAGAGGCATTGAGCGAGAGACAGAGAGAGACACAGAGACATTTTGCTAGAGACAGAGAGAGACACAGAGACACTGAGTGAGAGACAGAGAGAGATAAAGAGGCACTGAGCGAGAGACAGAGCGAGAGACAGAGACACTGAACGAGACACAGAGAGAGATAAAGAGACGCTGAGCGAGAGACAGAGAGAGAGACAGAGTCACTGAGCGAGCGACAGACAGAGACCCAGAGACACTGAGTGAGAGACAGAGAGAGACACAGAGTCACTGAGCGAGAGACAGAGAGAGACATGTCACAACCTGAGGACTGTTTAAAAGTAAGACTGTTTAAAATTAATATTGTTAAAAGTAATATTGTATGTACCCAACAAATGTCAAATCGATTGACACCTACAGAATGTTGGAAAACTGTACCTTTTTGCTATGTAAGCTTTGGCAATATGGTTCTCTGTAAACTTTCATGCCAATAAAGCATTTGAATTGAATTGAATTGAATTGAATTGAATTGAGAGACACAGAGACACTGAGCGAGAGACAGAGAGAGACACAGAGACACTGAGCGAGAGACAGAGAGAGACACAGAGACAATGAGCCAGAGACAGAGTGAGACACAGAGACATTGAACGAGAGACAGACGGTAGTGAAGTATGGGGCCCGCCAAATCACCAAAGCTACACTAAATGGGAAAAACACACAATAGAAGCCCTACATGCAGAATTCTGCCGAAGCATCCTTCGCACCCAAAGAAAAACGCCAACAAATGCATGCAGAGCCGAACTAGGCAGATACCCACTGATAATAAACATCCAAAAACGAGCACTAAACTTCCTAAATCACCTCAAATCTAGCTCCCCAGACACCCTTCATTTCAAAGCCTTTCAGACCCAAGAGCTAAACCCAGAAAAGAGTCCCCTGAGTCAGCTGCTACTGAAACTAAGTACTCAGCCGGACCCTGAACAGCCCCAGACCAACACAGCCGTCCAAACACCAATCCGAGTGAACCAAATCATTAAAAAATGCAAAGAAACCTACCTAGAACATTGGAACAAAATAACCGAAAGCCAAAGCAGATTAGAATGTTACCGGGCCCTAAAAAGAGAATATAAACTGGCAGACTACCTCACGACCATCAGAGACACAAAACAGAGACAGACCCTCACCAGGTACAGACTAAGTGACCACCAACTGGAAATTGAAAAAGGCAGATACAAGAAATCCTGGCAGCCTAGAGAGAATAGAATATGCGATCAATGTTTGGCTGGCGAGGTTGAAACAGAAATGCATTTCCTCCTAAAATGCGAAAAATTCAACACATCAAGAAACATATTATTCAACAAGCTAAGCCAAACAACCCCAGATTTCAAGGAATTGGATGATCTGTCAAAATTGAGATTAGTCTTAGGAGAAGGAGACAGACCATACCTTGGGGCCAAATATGTAAAAACATGTCACAACCTGAGGACTGTTTAAAATTAAGACTGTTTAAAATTAATATTGAACGTACCAAATGAAGTACAAAGACAGTTTAAAATTAATATTGTTTAAAAGTAATATTGTATGTACCCAACAAATGTCAAATCGATTGACACCTACAGAATGTTAGAAAACTGTACCTTTTTGCAATGTAAGCTTTGGCAATATGGTTCTCTGTAAACTTTCATGCCAATAAAGCATTTGAATTGAATTGAATTGAATTGACAGAGAGAGACAGAGAGACACTGAGCGAAAGACAGAGAGAGACATAGAGACACTGAGCGAGAGACAGAGAGAGACACAGAGACACTGAGCAAGAGACAGAGAGAGACACAGAGACACTGAGTGAGAGACAGAGAGAGACACAGAGACACTGAGCGAGAGACAGAGAGACACAGAGACACTGAGCGAGAGGCAGAGAGAGACACAGACTAAATGAGTGAGAGACAGAAAGAGACACAGAGACACTGAGCGAGAGACAGAGAGAGACACAGAGACACTGAGCGAGAGATACAGGGACACTGAGTGAGAGACAGACAGAGACTCAGAGCCACTGTGCGAGAGACAGAGAGAGACACAGAGTGGGAGACAAAGAGAGACACAGAGACATTGAGCAACAGACTGAGAGAGACACAGAGACACTGAGTGAGAGACAGATGGAGACATAGAGACACTGAGCGAGAGATAGAGAGAGACACAGAGACACTGAGTGAGAGACAGAGAGAGACACAGAGACACTGAGTGAGAGACAGAGAGAGACATAGAAACAATTAGCGAGAGACAGAGAGAGACACAGAGACAATGAGCGAGAGACAGAGTGACACAGAGACACTGAGCGAGAGACAGTGAGAGACACAGAGACACTGAGCGAGAGACAGAGAGAACTAGGCAGATACCCACTGATAATAAACATCCAAAAACGAGCACTAAACTTCCTAAATCACCTCAAATCTAGCTCCCCAGACACCCTTCATTTCAAAGCCTTTCAGACCCAAGAGCTAAACCCAGATAAGAGTCCCCTGAGTCAGCTGCTACTGAAACTATGTACTCAGCCGGACCCTGACCAGCCCCAGACCAACACAGCCGTCCAAACACCAATCCGAGTGAACCAAATCATTAAAAAATGCAAAGAAACCTACCTGGAACATTAGAACAAAATAACTGAAAGCCAAAGCAGATTAGAATGTTACCGGGCCCTAAAAAGAGAATATAAACTGGCAGACTACCTCACGACCATCAGAGACACAAAACAGAGACAGACCCTCACCAGGTACAGACTAAGCGACCACCAACTGGAAATTGAAAAAGGCAGATACAAGAAATCCTGGCAGCCGAGAGAGAATAGAATATGCGATCAATGTCTGGCTGGCGAGGTTGAAACAGAAATGCATTTCCTCCTAAAATGCAAAAAATTCAACACATCAAGAAACATATTATTCAACAAGCTAAGCCAAACAACCCCAGATTTCAAGGAATTGGATGATCTGTCAAAATTGAGATTAGTCCTAGGAGAAGGAGACAGACCATACCTTGGGGCTAAATATGTAACAACATGTCACAACCTGAGGACTGTTTAAAAGTAAGACTGTTTAAAATTAATATTGAACGTACCAAATGAAGTAGAAAGACTGTTTAAAATTAATATTGTTTAAAAGTAATATTGTATATACCCAACAAATGTCAAATCGATTGACACCTACAGAATGTTGGAAAACTGTACCTTTTTGCTATGTAAGCTTTGGCAATATGGTTCTCTGTAAACTTTCATGCCAATAAAGCATTTGAACTGAACTGAACTGAACTGAACTGAGAGACACAGAGACACTGAGCAAGAGACACAGAGAGACACAGAGACACTGAGCGAGATACAGAGAGAGACACAGAGACACTGAGCGAGAGACAGAGAGAGACACAGAGACAGTGAGCGAGAGACAGAGAGAGACACAGAGACACTGAGCGAGAGACAGAGAGAGACACAGAGACACTGAGCGAGAGACAGAGAGAGACACAGAGACACTGAGCGAGAGACAGAGAGAGACACAGAGACACTGAGCGAGGGACAGAGAGAGACACAGAGACACTGAGCGAGAGACAGAGGGAGACACAGAGACACTGAGCAAGAGAGAGAGAGGGAGACACAGAGACACTGAGTGAGAGACACAGAGAGACACAGAGACACTGAGCGAGAGACAGAGGGAGTGTGATGAAATATTCCATTCATCACTGCCTGTGACTGTGGTTGGTTTCAGTTTCTTTTCCCTTACCTCTGCTCCGTTTCCTCACCATTGTATTGTACTATGTGTAGGGCTCCGCCCATACCTGGCCCATTGTATTGTACTATGTGTAGGGCTCCGCCCATACCTGGCCCCTATGTAAGCTGGCCCAGCCTGCAGCACATCCAGTACGGCAGAGCTCTGGATGGAAGAAACCTCTCTCCTGTGTGTTAACTTGTAAGTCAATAAAAGCCTTGTTTTATTTCGCTAACATCGAGTCTCGGGTTTATTGAGACACATCAGGGAGACACAGAGACACTGAGCGAGAGACAGAGGGCGACATAGAGACACTGTGCAAAAGACAGACAGAGACACAGAGACAATGAGCGAGAGACAGAGAGAGACACAGAGACACTGAGTGAGAGAGAGAGACACACAGAGACACCGAGTGAGAGACACAGAGACACTGAGCGAGAGACAGAGAGAGACACAGAGACACTGACCGAGAGAGAGAGAGACCCAGAGACACTGAGCGAAAGACAGAGAGAGACCCAGAGACACTGAGCGAAAGACAGAGAGAGATACAGAAACACTGAGCGTGAGTCAGAGAGAGACACAGAGACACTGAGCGAGAGACAGAGAGAGACACAGAGACACTGAGCGAGAGACAGAGAGAGACACAGAGACTGAGCGAGAGACAGAGAGAGACACAGAGACACTGAGTGAGAGTCAGAGAGAGACACAGAGACTGAGCGAGAGACAGAGAGAGACACAGAGACATTGAGCGAGAGAGAGACACAGAGACACTGAGCGAGAGACAGAGAGAGACACAGAGAAACTGAGCGAGAGACAGAGAGAGACACAGAGACACTGAGGAAAAGACAGAGAGAGACACAGAGACACTGAGCGAGAGACAGAGAGTGACACAGAGACACTGAGCGAGAGACAAA
The DNA here is from genome assembly GCF_052327205.1 of Somniosus microcephalus. Taxonomy (NCBI): domain Eukaryota; kingdom Metazoa; phylum Chordata; class Chondrichthyes; order Squaliformes; family Somniosidae; genus Somniosus; species Somniosus microcephalus. Next base: position 27,450,773 of record NW_028225180.1, on the reverse strand, counting down.
GAGAGACACAGAGACAATGAGGGAGAGACAGAGAGAGACACAGAGACACTGAGCAAGAGACAGAGGGAGACACAGAGACACTGAGCGAGAGAGAGAGGGAGACACAGAGACACTGAGTGAGAGACACAGAGAGACATAGAGACACTGAGTGAGAGACAGAGAGAGACACAGAGACACGGAGCGAGAGACAGAGACACAGAGACACTGAGCGAGAGACAGAGAGAGACATAGAGACACTGAGTGAGAGACAGAGAGAGACACAGAGACACTGAGCGAGAGACAGAGAGAGACAAAGAGACACTGAGCGAGAGACAGAGAGAGACACAGAGACACTGAGCGAGAGACAGAGAGACACAGAGACACTGAGCGAGAGACAGAGAGAGAACAGAGACACTGAGCGAGAGACAGAGAGAGACAGAGAGACACTGAGCGAGAGAGAGAGAGAGACACAGACACTGAGCGAGAGACACAGGGACACTGAGCGAGAGACAGGCAGAGACTCAGAGACACTGAGCGAGAGACAGAGAGAGACACAGAGTGGGAGACAGAGAGAGACACAGAGACACTGAACAACAGACTGAGAGAGACACAGAGACATTGAGTGAGAGACAGAGGGAGACACAGAGACACTGAACGAGAGACAGAGAGAGACACAGAGACATTGAGTGAGAGACAGAGAGAGACACAGAGACACTGAGCGAGAGACAGAGAGAGACATAGAAACAATTAGCGAGAGACAGAGAGAGACACAGAGACAATGAGCGAGAGACAGAGTGACACAGAGACACTGAGCGAGAGACAGAGAGAGACACAGAGACACTGAGCGAGAGACAGAGAGAGACACAGAGACACTGAGCAAGAGACAGAGAGAGACACAGAGACACTGTGCGAGAGACAGACAGAGACTCAGAGACACTGAGCGAGAGACAGAGAGAGACACAGAGACACTGAGCAAGAGACAGAGGGAGACACAGAGACACTGAGCGAGAGAGAGAGGGAGACACAGAGACACTGAGTGAGAGACACAGAGAGACACTGAGACACTGAGCGAGAGACAGAGAGAGTGTGATGAAGTATTTCATTCATCACTGCCTGTGACTGTGGTTGGTTTCAGTTTCATTTCCCTTACCTCTGTTCCGTTTCCTCACCATTGTATTGTACTATGTGTAGGGCTCCACCCATACCTGGCCCATTGTATTGTACTATGTGTAGGGCTCCGCCCATACCTGGCCCCTATGTAACCTGGCCCAGCCTGCAGCACATCCAGTACGGCAGAGCTCTGGATGGAAGATACCTCTCTCCTGCGTGTTACCTTCTAAGTCAATAAAAGCCTTGTTTTGTTTCGCTAACATCGAGTCTCGGGTTTATTGAGGCACATCAGGGAGACAAAGAGACACTGAGGGAGAGACAGAGGGAGACATAGAGACACTGAGCAAAAGACAGACAGAGACACAGAGACACTGAGTGAGAGAGAGAGACACACAGAGACACCGAGTGAGAGACACAGAGACACTGACCGAGAGAGGGAGAGACGCAGAGACACTGAGCGAAAGACAGAGAGAGATACAAAGACACTGAACGTGAGTCAGAGAGAGACACAGAGACACTGAGCGAGAGACAGAGAGAGACACAGAGACACTGAACAAAAGACAGAGACACAGAGACACTGAGCGAGAGACAGAGAGAGACACAGAGACACTGAGCGAGAGACAGAGAGAGACACAGAGACACTGAGCGACAGACAGAGAGAGACACAGAGACACTGCTTGAGAGACAGAGAGAGACACAGAGACACTGACCGAGAGAGAGAGAGACACAGAGACACAGAGCGATAGACAGAGAGAGACACAGAGACACTGAGCGACAGACAGAGAGGGACATAGAGACACTGCGTGAGATACAGAGAGAGACACAGGGACACTGAGCGAAAGACAGAGAGAGATACAGCGGCACTGAACGAGAGTCAGAGAGAGACACAGAGACACTGAGCAAAAGACAGACAGAGACAAAGAGACACTGTCCGACTACCTCACGACTGGCAGACTACCTCACGACCATCAGAGACACAAAACAGAGACAGACCCTCACCAGGTACAGACTAAGCGACCACCAACTGGAAATTGAAAAAGGCAGATACAAGAAATCCTGGCAGCCTAGAAAGAATAGAATATGCGATCAATGTCTGGCCGGCGAGGTTGAAACAGAAATGCATTTCCTCCTAAAATGCGAAAAATTCAACACATCAAGAAACATATTATTCAACAAGCTAAGCCAAACAACCCCAGATTTCAAGGAATTGGATCACCTGTCAAAATTGAGATTTGTCCTGGGAGAAGGAGTCAGACCATACCTTGGGGCCAAATATGTAACAACATGTCACAACCTGAGGACTGTTTAAAATTAAGACTGTTTAAAATTAATATTGAACGTACCGAATCAAGTACAAAGACTGTTTAAAATTAATATTGTTTAAAAGTAATATTGTATGTACCCAACAAATGTCAAATCGATTGACACCTACAGAATGTTTGAAAATGTACCTTTTTGCTATGTAAGCTTTGGCAATATGGTTCTCTGTAAACTTTCATGCCAATAAAGCATTTGAATTTGAATTTGAATTTGAATTTGAATTTGAATTTGAGAGACACAGTGTCAATGAGTGAGAGACAGAGAGAGACACAGAGACACTGAGCGAGAGACAGAGAGAGACACAGAGACACTGAGCGAGAGACAAAGAGACACAGAGACAATGAGCAAGAGACAGAGGGAGACACAGAGACACTGAGTGAGAGAGAGAGGAGACACAGAGACACTGAGTGAGAGACAGAGAGAGACACAGAGACACTGAGCGAGAGACAGAGAGAGACACAGAGACGCTGAGTGAGAGACAGAGAGAGACACAGAGACACTGAGTGAGAGACAGAGAGAGATAAAGAGACATTGAGCGAGAGACAGAGAGAGACACAGAGACATTGAGCGAGAGACAGAGGGAGACACAGAGACACTGAGTGAGAGACAGAGAGAGATAAAGAGGCACTGAGCGAGAGACAGAGAGAGACAGAGAGAAACAGAGGCCTGAACCGCGAGACCGGAGACCGGGAGGAGAAGCCCGAACCAGGACAGTAAGTAAGAGGCCTGGGGAGGGTGAACCCGAGAACGCGAGGCCCAGAGACCGCGGGATCGAAGACCGGAAGGAGCGGCCCGAACCGGGAAAACGAGTAAGAAGCTTGGGGAGGGTGAACCCGAGACCGCGAGGTCGGAGAACGGGAGGAGCGGCCCGAACCGGGAAAACGAGTAAGAGGCCTGGGGAGGGCGAACCCGAGACCGCGAGGTCGGAGAACGGGAGGAGCGGCCCAAACCGGGAAAACGAGTAAGAGGCCTGGGGAGGGTGAACCCGAGACCGCGAGGTCGGAGAACGGGAGGAGCGGCCCGAACCGGGAAAACGAGTAAGAGGCCTGGGGAGGGTGAACCCGAGACCACGAGGCCCAGAGACCGCGGGAACGGAGACCGGGAGACCAGGGCAGAAAACAGCCTGGTGATTCAAAAAACCCGGGGGCCTGAGACCGACACGACGACGCGAGGAGATCCGCCCAGAGCGCGGAAAGCGAATGAGTCCGGGGCACGGAGAGTGGACGAGTTTGGAGCACGGAGAGAGAGAGCGAGTCCGAGACCCGGAGAGAGAGCGAGAGAGTCGGAAGAGGGAAAAAAAACGGAGAAATAAGTTTTACCTAATTCTACCTAAGTTTCATTTTAGTTAAAGTTATTTCGGAAAAAGTTTAATTTTATTTAAATTTAGTTCGAAAAAAACCTGAAAAAAGAACAACAAACCTGCGAGGAAAAGGAATAGCAACCCGAGAGAAACGATAAACTATCCGAACCAAGAGCCTGTGAGAGAAAGAGAAAGATAAACCTTTAAGAGCAGCTATAACAAAGATGAACCCCTGAAAAACTCCCAATTTTGGACCTAAAAGTGGGCTAAGGTGGAACACGACACAAAAAAGAGAAAAAAAAGTGATCTATCTGAGACAAAAAACAAACGACTACAATGAGCAGGGAAATGATATATCCTGAGCAATGCACAAAAAAATAAAGCAAAGGAAAAATACAAGTACACAACACTAAAAAATAACCCAGAGATCCTCTACATTGACTATACCACACACAAAGGGACTAAGCTGAAGAACAACCTCATATTCTACACCGAATACGTCACCTCCTGGAAGGAGGCTTTACAAAAACACTACGCATACGTCTCCAGTGAAGGTATTGGCACTGGAGGCAGACTGAAAATATGTAAAGATGGAAACCTAGATAAAGATGACCCCCTGCTAACCATAAGCTACTACAACAAAAATAGAAAGATCATGATACAGGGGAATGTGGAAAATCTGGACTCCTTCGAAAAGGAATTCCCCCAGTTGAAAACTAAGGCAGACACAAAGAGGACCAATGGACAGGAAGCAAAAGAGAGTCGAACAGAGGATGATGAGAGCCAAGTGGAGGAAGAAGAAGAGAGACCAGCAGAGGAAAACACCTCCCTGTCCATCTCCAGCCCCCCACACCTCTCAACGAAAACAAAATGATGAAAGAGAATCTGGCCAAACTAGAACTTGATTTCAACGAATACAGAGAAACACTGGCCAAGAATTTGAAGGAGGAATTCAAACAGCTAAAAACGGAACACGAGTCCACCATCCACAAGCTGAGAAAGACCATAGAGGAGCAAAGAAATGAGATCAAATAACTCCGTACTCAACTAAACAAAATGAAGGAGACCGTAGAAAGGCTCAGCAGGCAACACAAACCCCTTAAGGTCCAAAAACCTGAGGACACAAAAACAACACACACAAGGACACAGAACCCGCCGGATGCCACCCCACACGAAGACACACCGAAAGCCACAAACCCCGTTCTTACCACACAACCTAGCCCAGAAACCCAGCCAACAACCAGCCCTCAGTCGAGTCATGCCCAGACTACTGCTACCCAGTCCTCACACACAGGAACACAAAAACCGCCAGATACCCCCCCAAACGAGGACACACCGAAAGCCCCAAACCCCGCTCCTGCCACACAACATATCCCAGAAACCCAGCCAACAACCAGCCACCAGGCGAGTCCTACCCAGACTACTGTTACCCAGTCTGAAAAACCAGCCCCTCAGGCGGTCCTGCTGACCGACTCCAACGGAAAGTTTCTGGACCCCCAGAGGCTGTTCCCAGACCACCAAGTCAAGAAAAAATGGTGCAGCAACACAGACCAAGCAATGAAGATCCTGAACAAAGAATCCCTTGGAAGCCCCAAATGGATTGTGATCCACACAGGCACGAACGACCTACGCACCCTACAGGAAGGCACTGCTAGGGCGGTGAGCAGGATGGCGGAAAAGGCCAGCAGGGAATTCCCCGAGGCGCGGATCGTGATCTCCACACTACTGCCCAGAAAGGACACCCCAGCCTATATAATCCACAACACCAACAGGGAGATCGACAAGAGATGTTCTGTCCTCACCAACGTCTCCCTGGTCCATCATCCAAACATCAACACAAGGGACCTCTATGACGAAATACATCTACTCAAACAGCGGATGTGGGTCTTCGCAAGAAACCTCATAAACACTGCCAAAAGACGCAGCCCTCCCACCCCCTCTACCATTGGGAGCCCAAACAGGACCACCAATGTCCCCCACCCCCCATTACAAAACCAACAACAGAACCGTGCTTTTATACCTGACCCAAGACCCCCATCTAGACCACAGACTGTCGACCAAGAACTGAGAAAGATCATAACGATGCTGAACAGCCTGATAGAAAGCCGGAGAAATTATTAATATTGTTATTTATCATTATCATTATTGATCAGTATTATTACTATTATTAGATAGATATATGTGCATGCCTCATGAAATTTATACTAAATCATCATTTAGCATTATAGAAAATAGTGTTTCCACACTCATCCCACAAAATAGGTCCATTTTATTTCGTTTTATTGAACTATATAAATGCGTTCTTTCCACATAAGCTGCTGGAATATCCAGGGCCTCCGCTCCTCAACTTTTGGGATGAAGAGTACAGACCCTGAATTCCTAAAAGCTATAAAAGACATTGATATAATTGTGTTAACAGAAACATGGTGTCAAAAGGACGTGCCGACCCACTGTCCTCCAATGTACCATGAAATCATTGTGCCCTCAGTAAAGAACACTAAAACACGCAAGGGCAGAACCTCCGGGGGAATATTGGTGTGGTATAAGGGAGAACTGGACAAACACAACTCACCGGTAAAACAGGGAAAATCACACGTATAGCTAAAACTAGATAAAAATATAGGAATAGCAAAAAAAGATGTTTACTTATGTGCGATCTACATACCTCCAATAGAATCGCCATATTTCGAAGAGGAGTTATTTGATACTCTCCACATGGAAATCAGCCATTTCCAGGCCCAAGGAAAGGTGATAATATGTGGGGACCTAAATGCAAGGACCGGTTGTGAACCTGACTTCATAGACCCACAGGGAAACAACCATGTGTTTGGCCAGACCCCTTTAGATGTCACACCAGCCATCGCAAATCGGAACAACCTTGATCGTGAAATAAATAAAAGCGGTAGGGAGGTAGTGCAACTCTGCCGAGCCTTAGGCCTGTACATAGTTAACGGTAGGTTCAGAGGGGACTCCCTAGGGAGACTCACATACTCCTCAACTCTTGGGTCTAGTGTGGTGGACTATACAATCACTGACCTGGACCCCTGCGATATCAACTCATTCACTGTCAGGCAGCAATCCCCCCTCTCAGACCATAACCAAATAAATATGTACCTTAAACTTTCTGCCCAAACTACAGACACAAAAAAGGAACCCAGTAAGCTCCATAAAATAAACCAGACATACAGATGGGCCCCAGACAGTGGAGAAAAATTCATCACAGCACTAAAGTCACCTGATCTCACAAGTAAAATATCAAAATTTAAAGAAAACCCATACGAGATCACCAGAGATGGTGTAAACATGGCCATAGAGGATATAAATATGATCTTCCATGAGGCAGCTGTAAAAGCCGACCTCGTGAAACGGAAGAGGAAGCGTCACAAAAGACAAAATAAAAATAAGAAATGGTTTGACCACGAATGCAAAAATGCCAGAAAAGACCTGAGAAAAATATCAAACCAAAAGCATCGCCAACCAAACAATCCGGACCTACGTACTAGATACAATGAAACCCTCAAAAGATATAAACACACCATTAGGAACAAAACACAAAACTATACCCACAAAATACTCGAAGAAATTGAAAACTCCACCAATCCAAAACAATTCTGGGAAATGTGGAATAACCTGAGTACAACACAATTGCAAGCATTACCAATCCAAGATGGTGACATCTGGAGAACACATTTTGAAAACCTCTACAAAGACATCCCAATAAACGAAACAAACCCAAGTCAACATCAGGTCACAGAAAAACTCCACACATTAGAAGCAACAATTAAAGACAACCAAAACCCTCTAGACTCCCCAATCACATGGAAAGAACTGGCCACAAAAACAAAATCTCTCCACCTAAAGAAAGCCTGTGGCCCAGACAACATCAAAAATGAAATGCTCAAGTTCAGCAATATGGAGATGCAGGGTGCGGTACTCAAATTATTCAACATCATATTACGTTCAGGCTGTTTTCCCGATATCTGGTGCCAAGGACTAATCTCCCCCATATATAAAAGTGGAAACAAATCAGACCCAAATAATTACCGCGGCATCTGTGTCAACAGTTGTCTAGGGAAGTTATTCTGCAGTATTCTAAATAGTAGATTACTTGATTTTCTTAACAAACATAATATCCTCAGAAAAAACCAAATAGGCTTTCTTCCAAAACACCGCACCGCCGACCATATCTATACCCTTCACACCCTCATTGAAAAACATATACACCAAACAAAAAATGGGAAAATATTCGCCTGTTTCATCGACTTCAAGAAAGCCTTTGACTCTATATGGCACGAAGGGCTCTATTATAAACTTCTTCAGTGTGGAATAGGGGGCAAAATCTATGACCTTATTAAATCAATGTATCTGAAAAACAAATGCGGGGTCAAAATTGGAGACAAACGCACCGATTTCTTCACCCAGAGAAGAGGCGTCTGGCAGGGCTGCAATTTGAGCCCGACCCTGTTCAACATATACATAAATGAATTAGCAGACATGCTGGAGCAAAGCGAGTCACCAGGTCTCCGTCTCCTGGATGGAGAAGTGAAATCCCTGTTCTATGCGGACGACCTGGTTCTGCTGTCTCCCACAGAACAGGGATTACAGCAACAACTAGACCTACTCGACAAATACTGCCAAAATTGGGCTCTAACAGTAAATCTAAAGAAAACCAACATCATGATTTTTCAAAAAAGACGCAGATGTCAGGAAAACAAATACCAGTTTACCCTCAGTGATACCACTATAGGACACACTATGAGCTACACCTACCTTGGTCTAACTATTACAGCATCAGGGAGCTTCAGCATAGCAGTGAATGCACTAAAAGAAAAAGCCCGAAGAGCCCTATATGCAATAAAAAGAAAATTCTACAACATTCAAATCCCAATCAAAATCTGGCTCAAAATATTTGACAGCATAATCCTGCCCATTGCACTGTACGGTAGTGAAGTATGGGGCCCGCTAAATCACCAAAGCTACACTAAATGGGAAAAACACACAATAGAAGTCCTACATGCAGAATTCTGCCGAAGCATCCTTCGCACCCAAAGAAAAACGCCAACAAATGCATGCAGAGCCGAACTAGGCAGATACCCACTGATAATAAACATCCAAAAACGAGCACTAAACTTCCTAAATCACCTCAAATCTAGCTCCCCAGACACCCTTCATTTCAAAGCCTTTCAGACCCAAGAGCTGAACCCAGAAAAGAGTCCCCTGAGTCAGCTGCTACTAAAACTAAGTACTCAGCCGGACCCTGACCAGCCCCAGACCAACACAGCCGTCCAAACACCAATCCGAGTGCACCAAATCATACAAAAATGCAAAGAAACCTACCTGGAACATTGGAACAAAATAACCGAAAGCCAAAGCAGATTAGAATGTTACCGGGCCCTAAAAAGAGAATATAAACTGGCAGACTACCTCACGACCATCAGAGACACAAAACAGAGACAGACCCTCACCAGATACAGACTAAGCGACCACCAACTGGAAATTGAAAAAGGCAGATACAAGAAATCCTGGCAGCCTAGAGAGAATAGAATATGCGATCAATGTCTGGCCGGCGAGGTTGAAACAGAGATGCATTTCTTCCTAAAATGCGAAAAATTCAACACATCAAGAAACATATTATTCAACAAGCTAAGCCAAACAACCCCAGATTTCAAGGAATTGGATGACCTGTCAAAATTGAGATTAGTCCTAGGAGAAGGAGTCAGACCATACCTTGGGGCCAAATTTGTAACAACATGTCACAACCTGAGGACTGTTTAAAATTAAGACTGTTTAAAATTAATATTGAACGTACCAAATGAAGTACAAAGACTGTTTAAAATTAATATTGTTTAAAAAGTAATATTGTATGTACCCAACAAATGTCAAATCGATTGACACCTACAGAATGTTGGAAAACTGTACCTTTTTGCTATGTAAGCTTTGGCAATATGGTTCTCTGTAAACTTTCATGCCAATAAAGCATTTAAATTGGAATTGGAATTGGAATTGGACAGAGAGAGACACAGAGAGCAGTGAATGCACTAAAAGAAAAAGCCCGAAGAGCCCGATATGCAATAAAAAGAAAATTCTACAACATCCAAATCCCAATCAAAATCTGGCTCAAAATATTTGACAGCATAATCCTGCCCATTGCACTGTACGGTAGTGAAGTATGGGGCCCGCTAAATCACCAAAGCTACACTAAATGGGAAAAACACACAATAGAAGCCCTACATGCAGAATTCTGCCGAAGCATCCTTCGCACCCAAAGAAAAACGCCAACAAATGCATGCAGAGCCGAACTAGGCAGATACCCACTGATAATAAACATCCAAAAACGAGCACTAAACTTCCTAAATCACCTCAAATCTAGCTCCCCAGACACCCTTCATTTCAAAGCCTTTCAGACCCAAGAGCTAAACCCAGAAAAGAGTCCCCTGAGACAGCTGCTACTGAAACTAAGTACTCAGCCGGACCCTGACCAGCCCCAGACCAACACAGCCGTCCAAACACCAACCCGAGTGAACCAAATCATTAAAAAATGCAAAGAAACCTACCTGGAACATTGGAACAAAATAATCGAAAGCCAAAGCAGATTAGAATGTTACCGGGCCCTAAAAAGAGAATATAAACTGGCAGACTACCTCACGACCATCAGAGACACAAAACAGAGACAGACCCTCACCAGGTACAGACTAAGCGACCACCAACTGGAAATTGAAAAAGGCAGATACAAGAAATCCTGGCAGCCTACAGAGAATAGAATATGCGATCAATGTCTGGCTGGCGAGGTTGAAACAGAAATGCATTTCCTCCTAAAATGCGAAAAATTCAACACATCAAGAAACATATTATTCAACAAGCTAAGCCAAACAACCCCAGATTTCAAGGAATTGGATGATCTGTCAAAATTGAGATTAGTCCTAGGAGAAGGAGACAGACCATACCTTGGGGCCAAATATGTAACAACATGTCACAACCTGAGGACTGTTTAAAATTAAGACTGTTTAAAATTAATATTGAACGTACCAAATGAAGCACAAAGACTGTTTAAAATTAATATTGTTTAAAAGTAATATTGTATGTACCCAACAAATGTCAAATCGATTGACACCTACAGAATGTTGGAAAACTGTACCTTTTTGCTATGTAAGCTTTGGCAATATGGTTCTCTGTAAACTTTCATGCCAATAAAGCATTTAAATTGGAATTGGAATTGGAATTGGACAGAGAGAGACACAGAGAGCAGTGAATGCACTAAAAGAAAAAGCCCGAAGAGCCCGATATGCAATAAAAAGAAAATTCTACAACATCCAAATCCCAATCAAAATCTGGCTCAAAATATTTGACAGCATAATCCTGCCCATTGCACTGTACGGTAGTGAAGTATGGGGCCCGCTAAATCACCAAAGCTACACTAAATGGGAAAAACACACAATAGAAGCCCTACATGCAGAATTCTGCCGAAGCATCCTTCGCACCCAAAGAAAAACGCCAACAAATGCATGCAGAGCCGAACTAGGCAGATACCCACTGATAATAAACATCCAAAAACGAGCACTAAACTTCCTAAATCACCTCAAATCTAGCTCCCCAGACACCCTTCATTTCAAAGCCTTTCAGACCCAAGAGCTAAACCCAGAAAAGAGTCCCCTGAGACAGCTGCTACTGAAACTAAGTACTCAGCCGGACCCTGACCAGCCCCAGACCAACACAGCCGTCCAAACACCAAACCGAGTGAACCAAATCATTAAAAAATGCAAAGAAACCTACCTGGAACATTGGAACAAAATAATCGAAAGCCAAAGCAGATTAGAATGTTACCGGGCCCTAAAAAGAGAATATAAACTGGCAGACTACCTCACGACCATCAGAGACACAAAACAGAGACAGACCCTCACCAGGTACAGACTAAGCGACCACCAACTGGAAATTGAAAAAGGCAGATACAAGAAATCCTGGCAGCCTACAGAGAATAGAATATGCGATCAATGTCTGGCTGGCGAGGTTGAAACAGAAATGCATTTCCTCCTAAAATGCGAAAAATTCAACACATCAAGAAACATATTATTCAACAAGCTAAGCCAAACAACCCCAGATTTCAAGGAATTGGATGATCTGTCAAAATTGAGATTAGTCCTAGGAGAAGGAGACAGACCATACCTTGGGGCCAAATATGTAACAACATGTCACAACCTGAGGACTGTTTAAAATTAAGACTGTTTAAAATTAATATTGAACGTACCAAATGAAGCACAAAGACTGTTTAAAATTAATATTGTTTAAAAGTAATATTGTATGTACCCAACAAATGTCAAATCGATTGACACCTACAGAATGTTGGAAAACTGTACCTTTTTGCTATGTAAGATTTGGCAATATGGTTCTCTGTAAACTTTCATGCCAATAAAGCATTTGAATTGGAATTGGAATTGGAGAGAGACACAGAGTCACTGAGCGAGAGACAGAGAGAGACACAGAGACACTGAGCGAGAGACAGAGGGAGACACAGAGACACTGAGCAAAAGACAGACAGAGAGAGACACAGAGACACTGAGCGAGAGACACATAGAGAGATACAGAGACACAGAGCGAGTGACAGAGAGACACAGAGACACTGAGAAAGAGACAGAGAGAGACACAGAGATGCTGAGCGAGAGACAGAGAGAGACACAGAGACACTGAGCGAGAGAAAGAGAGAGACACAGAGACATTGAGCGAAAGACAGAGAGATACAGAGACACTGAGCGAGAGACAGAGAGAGACACAGGGACATTGAGCGAGAGACAGAGAGCAACTGACTGCGAGACAGAGAGACACAGAAACACTTAGCAAGAGACAGAGAGAGACACAGAGACACTGAGCGAGAGACAGAGAGAGACACAGAGACACTGAGCGAGAGACAGAGAGAGACACAGAGACACTGAGCGAGAGACAGAGGGAGACACAGGGACACTGAGCGAGATACTGTGAGAGAGAAAGAGTCAGTGAGCGAGAGACAGAAAGAGACACAGAGACACTGAGCGAGAGACAGAGAGAGACACAGAGACACTGAGCAAGAGACAGAGAGAGACACAGAGACAATGAGCGAGAGACAGAGAGACACAGAGACAATGAGCGAGAGACAGAGAGAAACACAGAGACAGTTATTTTATCATTACTATTACTATTATTAGATATCAGTATGTGCATGCCTCATGAAATTTATACTAAATCGTCATTTAGCATTATAGAAACTAGTGTTTTCACACTCATCCCACAAAATAGGTCCATTTTATTTCGTTTTTTGAATCATATAAATGCGTTCTTTCCACATAAGCTGCTGGAATATCCAGGGTCTCCGCTCCTCAACTTTTGGGATGAAGAGTACAGACCCTGAATTCCTAAAAGCTATAAAAGACATTGATATAATTGTGTTAACAGAAACATGGTGCCAAAAGGACGTGCCCACCCACTGTCCTCCAATGTACCATGAAATCATTGTGCCCTCAGTAAAGAACACTAAGACACGCAAGGGCAGAACCTCCGGGGGAATCTTGGTGAGGTATAAAGGAGAACTGGACAAACACATCTCACCGATAAAACAGGGAAAATCACACGTATGGCTAAAATTAGATAAAAATATAGGAATAGCAAAAAAAGATGTTTACTTATGTGCGATCTACATACCTCCAATAGAATCGCCATATTTTGAAGAGGAGATATTTGACACTCTCCACATGGAAACCAGCCATTTCCAGGCCCAAGGAAAGGTGCTACTATGTGGGGACCTAAATGCAAGGACCGGATGTGAACCTGACTTCATAGACCCACAGGGCAACAACCATGTGTTTGGCCAGACCCCTTTATGTGTCACACCAGCCATCGCAAATCAGAACAACCTTGATTGTGAAATAAATAAAAGCAGTAGGGAGGTAGTGCAACTCTGCCGAGCCTTAGGTCTGTACATAGTTAACGGTAGGTTCAGAGGGGACTCCTTAGGGAGACTCACATATTCCTCAACTCTTGGGTCCAGTGTGGTGGATTATACAATCACTGACCTGGACCCCTGCGATATCAACGCATTCACTGTCAGGCAGCAATCACCCCTCTCAGACCATAACCAAATAAATGTGTACCTTAAACTTTCTGCCCAAACTACAGACACAAAAAAGGAACCCAGTAAGCTCCATAAAATAAACCAGACATACAGATGGGCCCCAGACAGTGGAGACAAATTCATCACAGCACTAAACTCACCTGATCTCACAAGTAAAATATCAAAATTTAAAGAAAATCTATATGAGATCACCAGAGATGTTGTAAACATGGCCATAGATGATATAAATATGATCTTCCATGAGGCAGCTGTAAAAGCCGACCTTGTGAAACAGAAGAGGAAACGTTACAAAAGACACAATAAAAATGAGAAATGGTTTGACCACGAATGCAAAAATGCCAGAAAAGCCCTGAGAAAAATATCAAACCAAAAACATCGCCAACCAAACAATCCAGACCTACGTACTAGATACAATGAGACCCTCAAAAGATATAAACACACCATTAGGAACAAAACACAAAATTATACCCACAAAATACTCGAAGAAATTGAAAACTCCATTAATCCAAATCAATTCTGGGAAATGTGGAATAACCTGAGTACAACACAATTGCAAGCATTACCAATCCAAGATGGCGACATCTGGAGAACACATTTTGAAAACCTCTACAAAGACATCCCAATAAACGAAACAAACCGAAGTCAACATCATGTCACAGAAAAACTCCACACATTAGAAGCAACAATTAAAGACAACCAAAACCCTCTAGACCCCCCAATCACATGGAAAGAACTGGCCACAAAAACAAAATCTCTCCACCTAAAGAAAGCCTGTGGTCCAGACAACATCAAAAATGAAATGCTCAAGTTCAGCAATATGGAGATGCAGGGTGCGGTACTCAAGTTAATCAACATCATATTACGTTCAGGCAGTTTTCCCGATATCTGGTGCCAAGGACTCATCTCTCCCATATATAAAAGTGGAAACAAATCAGACCCAAATAACTACCACGGCATCTGTGTCAACAGTTGTCTAGGGAAGTTATTCTGCAGTATTCTAAATAGTAGATTACTGGATTTTCTTAACAAACATAAGATCCTTAGAAAAAATCAAATAGGCTTTCTTCCAAAACACCGCACCACCGACCATATCTATACCCTTCACACTCTCATTGAAAAGCATGTACACCAAACAAAAAATGGGAAAATATTCGCTTGTTTCATTGACTTCAAGAAAGCCTTTGACTCTATCTGGCACGAAGGGCTCTATTATAAACTTCTTCAGTGTGGAATAGGGGGCAAAGTCTATGACCTTATTAAATCGATGTGTCTGAAAAATAAATGCGGTGGCAAAATTGGAGACAAATGCACCTGTTTCTTCACCCAGAGAAGAGGCGTCCGGCAGGGCTGCAATTTGAGCCTGACCCTGTTCAACATATACATAAATGAACTAGCAGACATGCTGGAGCAAAGCGAGTCACCGGGTCTATGTCTCCTGGATGGAGAAGTGAAATCCCTGTTCAATGTGGACGACCTGGTTCTGCTGTCTCCCACAGAACAGGGATTACAGCAACAACTAGACCTACTCGACAAATACTTGCAAAATTGGGTCCTAACAGTAAATCTAAAGAAAACCAACATCATGATTTTTCAAAAAAGGCCCAAGTGTCAGGAAAACAAATACCAGTTTACTCTCAGTGATACCATCATAGGACACACAATGAGCTACACTTACCTTGGTCTAACCATTACAGCATCAGGGAGCTTCAGCATAGCAGTGAATGCACTAAAAGAAAAAGCCCGAAGAGCCCTATATGCAATAAAAAGAAAATTCTACAACATCCAAATCCCAATCAAAATCTGGCTAAAAATATTTGACAGCGTAATCCTGCCAATTGCGCTGTACGGTCGTGAAGTATGGGGCCCGCTCAATCACCATAGCTACACTAAATGGGAAAAACACACAATAGAAGCCCTACATGCAGAATTTTGCCGAAGCATCCTTCGCACCCAAAGGAAAACACCAACAAATGCATGCAGAGCCGAACTAGGCAGATACCCACTGATAATAAACATCCAAAAACGAGTACTAAACTTCCTAAATCACCTCAAATCTAGCTCCCCAGACACCCTTCATTTTAAAGCCTTCCAGACCCAAGAGCAAAACCCAGAAAAGAATCCCCTGAGTCAGCTGCTACTGAAACTAAGTACTCCTACTCAGCCGGACCCTGAGCAGTCCCAGACCAACACTGCCGTCCAAACACCAATCCGAGTGAACCAAATCATTAAACAAAGCAAAGAAACCTACCTGGAACATTGGAACAAAATAACCAAAAGCCAAAGCAGATTAGAATGATACCGGGCCCTAAAAAGAGAATATAAACTGGCAGACTATCTCTCGACCATCAGAGACACAAAACAGAGGCAGACCCTCACCAGGTACAGACTAAGCGACCACCAACTGGCAATTGAAAAAGGAAGATACAAGAAATCCTGGCAGCCCAGAGAGAATAGAATATGTGATCAATGTCTGGCCGGCGAGGTTGAGACAGAGATGCATTTCCTCCTAAAATGCGAAAAATTCAACACATCAAGAAACATATTATTCAACAAGCTCAGCCAAACAACCCCAGATTTCAAGGAATTGGATGACCTGTCAAACTTAAGATTAGCCCTGGGAGAAGTGGACAGACCATACCTTGGTGCCAAATATGTAACAAAATGTCACAACCTGATTACTGTTTAAAATTAAAACTGAATGTACCCACTGATGTACAAAGACTGTTTAAATTAATATTGTTTAAAGTAATATTGTATGTACCCAACGAAGGTCAGAATTGTTTGACACCTACAGAATGTTGGAAAACTGTACTTTTTCTTATGTAAGCTTTGGCAATATGGTTCCCTGTAAACTTTCATGCCAATAAAGCAATTGAATTGAATTGAATTGAATTGAGTGACACAGAGACACTGAGCGAGAGACAGAGAGACACAGAGACACTGAGCGAGTGACAGAGAGAGACACAGAGACACTGAGCGAGTGACAGAGAGAGACACAGAGACACTGAGCGAGAGACAGAGAGACACAGAGACACTGAGCGAGTGACAGAGAGAGACACAGAGACACTGAGCGAGTGACAGAGAGAGACACAGAGACACTGAGCGAGAGACAGAGAGAGACACAGAGTCACTGAGCGAGTGACAGAGAGAGACACAGAGACACTGAGCGAGAGACAGAGAGAGACACAGAGACACTGAGCGAGAGACAGAGAGAGACACAGAGACACTGAGTGAGAGTCAGAGAGAGACACAGACACACTGAGCGAGGGACAGAGAGAGACACAGAGACACTGAGCGAGAGACAGAGAGAGACACTGAGCGAGAGACAGAGAGAGAGACACAGAGACACTGAGTGAGAGTCAGAGAGAGACACCGAGACACTGAACATGAGACAGAGCGAGACACAGAGACACTGAGCGAGAGACAGAGAGAGACACAGAGACAATGACTGAGAGACAGAGAGAGACACAGAGACACTGAGCGAGAGACAGAGAGAGACACAGAGACACTGAGCGAGAGAGAGAGAGAGACACCGAGACACTGAGCGAGAAACAGAGAGAGACACAGAGACACTGAGTGAGAGTCAGAGAGAGACACAGAGACTGAGCGAGAGACAGAGAGAGAAACAGAGACACTGAGCGAGAGACACAGAGAGACACAGAGACAGAGCGAGAGACAGAGAGAGACACAGAGACACTGAGCGAGAGACAGAGAGAGACACAGGGACACTGAGCGAGAGACAGAGAGAGACACAGAGACACTGAGCGAGAGACAGAGAGAGACACAGAGACACTGAGCGAGGGACAGAGAGAGACACAGAGACACTGAGCGAGAGACAGAGAGAGACACAGACACACTGAGCGAGGGACAGAGAGAGACACAGAGACACTGAGCGAGAGACAGAGAGAGACACTGAGCGAGAGACAGAGAGAGAGACACAGAGACACTGAGTGAGAGTCAGAGAGAGACACCGAGACACTGAACATGAGACAGAGCGAGACACAGAGACACTGAGCGAGAGACAGAGAGAGACACAGAGACACTGAGCGAGAGACAGAGAGAGACACAGAGACACTGAGCGAGAGACAGAGAGAGACACGGAGACACTGAGCGAGAAACAGAGAGAGACACAGTGACACTGAGTGAGAGTCAGAGAGAGACACAGAGACTGAGCGAGAGACAGAGAGAGAAACAGAGACACTGAGCGAGAGACACAGAGAGAAACAGAGACTGAGCGAGAGACAGAGAGAGACACAGAGACACTGAGCGAGAGACAGAGAGAGACACAGGGACACTGAGCGAGAGACAGAGAGAGACACAGAGACACTGAGCGAGAGACAGAGAGAGAAACAGAGCCACTGAGCGAGGGACAGAGAGAGACACAGAGACACTGTGCGAGAGACAGAGAGAGGCACAGAGAGAGAGCGAGAGACAGAGAGAGACACAGAGACACTGAGCGAGAGATAGAGAGAGACACAGAGACACTGAGCGAGAGACAGAGAGAGACACAGAGACTGAGCGAGAGACGGAGAGAGACACAGAGGCTGAGCGAGAGACAGAAAGAGACACAGAGAAACAGAGCGAGAGAGAGAGAGACACAGAGACACTGAGTGATGGACAGAGAGAGACACAGAGACACTGAGCGAGGGACAGATAGAGACACAGAGACACTGAGCGAGAGACAGAGAGAGACACAGAGAAACAGAGCGAGAGACAGAGAGAGACACAGAGACACTGAGCGAGGGACAGAGAGAGACACAGAGACACTGAGCGAGAGACAGAGAGAGACACTGATTGAGAGACAGAGAGAGACACAGAGACACTGAGCGAGAGACAGAGAGAGACACAGAGACACTGAGCGAGAGACAGAGAGAGACACTGAGCGAGAGACACAGAGAGACACAGAGACACTGAGCGAGAGACAGAGAGAGACACAGACACACTGAGCGAGAGACACAGAGACACAGAGACACTGAGCGAGAGACACAGAGAGATACAGAGACACGGCGCGAGAGACAGAGACACAGAACACTGAGCGAGAGCCAGAGAGCGACACAGAGAAACTGAGAGAGAGACACAGATAGATACAGAGACACTGATCGAGAGAGACACAGAGACACTGAGCGAGAGAGACACAGAGACACTGAGTGAGAAACACAGAGACACTGAGCGAGAGACAGAGAGAGACACAGAGACACTGAGCGAGAGACAGAGAGAGACACAGAGACACTGAGCGAGAGACAGAGAGAGACACAGAGACACTGACTGAGGCAGGAAGTGGAATGAAGTCAGTTGGCGACAGATGGGCAGAGCCGCAATTGGGGCCTGGAAGAGTGGTGTCGAGCCCCAGGAGGTGGCTGCTTGACACTGGCTCCCAGGGACAGACTGGTCGGCCGTTGTACAAAGCACCTGGTAACCAATCCGCCCCCCAGCCAGCTTCACAGCCACTTGCCAGCTCACCGCAGGAGAGTCGATCCGCCCCCAGCCCCGGGGGAGCGGAGAGGCAGTGTTCACCAGGTGGCTGAGGTAACCGGGCTGTGTGAGCTGGGGGCAAGCACTGGCTCCCGGCCCCCGGAGAATGCAGCTTACGGCAGGGCTAGTGCGCTGCTGGGAGGGTAAACAACACCAGAACCAGGAGGCTCCGATTGACGAAAGGTGGCTGTGTGCAAGGAGTGGCTGCAAAGGCTCACACACACAAACAACACCTTCAGTCGCAGCCTGGAGCCCTGAGGGCAGGATGGAGGTTTCAACACGAGGACCGTGCGGGGGACACTGGCCCGAGGGTGAGGCAAGGCCGTATCGGCACCGCAGATGGTGTGTGTGTTAGTTGAAGGCCAACTTAAAATTTCGGTGAGTGGGCAGTCTCGAGTCCTGAGGAGAGGCAGGGAGAGGAACACATAGAGACAGAGACACAGAGCAAGAGACACAGAGACACAGAGCAAGAGACACAGAGACACAGAGCGATAGACAGAGACACAGAGACACTGAGCGATTGAGAGACACAGAGACAATGAGCGATAGACAGAGAGAGATAGAGACACTGAGCGAGAGACAGAGACACAGAGCAAGAGACACAGAGACACTGAGCGATAGACAGAGAGAGACAGAGACAATGAGCGAGAGACAGAGAGACACAGAGACACTGAGCGAGAGACAGAGAGAGACACAGAGACACTGAGCGAGAGACAGAGAGAGACACAGAGACACTGAGCGAGAGACAGACAGAGACACAGAGACACTGAGAGAGAGACACAGAGACACTGAGCGAGAGACAGAGAGAGACACAGAGACACTGAGCGAGAGACAGAGAGAGACACAGAGACACTGAGCGAGAGACAGAGAGAGACACAGAGACACTGAGCGAGAGACAGAGAGAGACACAGAGACACTGAGTGAGAGACAGAGAGAGAAACAGGGAAACTGAGCGAGAGACAGAGAGAGACACAGAGACACTGAGCGAGAGACAGAGAGAGACACAGAGACACTGAGCGAGAGACAGAGAGAGACACAGAGACACTGAGCGAGAGAGAGAGAGAGACCGAGAGACACTGAGCAAGAGACAGAGAGAGGTACAGAGACACTGAGCGAGAGACAGAGAGAGACACAGAGACACTGAGCGAGAGACAGAGAGACACACAGAGACACTGAGCGAGAGACAGAGACACAGCGACACTGAGCGAGAGACAGAGAGAGACACAGAGACACTGAGCGAGAGACAGAGAGAGACACAGAGACACTGAGCGAGAGACAGAGAGAGACACAGAGACACTGAGTGAGAGACAGAGAGAGAAACAGGGAAACTGAGCGAGAGACAGAGAGAGACACAGAGACACTGAGCGAGAGACAGAGAGAGACACAGAGACACTGAGCGAGAGACAGAGAGAGACACAGAGACACTGAGCGAGAGAGAGAGAGAGACCGAGAGACACTGAGCGAGAGACAGAGAGAGGTACAGAGACACTGAGCGAGAGACAGAGAGAGACACAGAGACACTGAGCGAGAGACAGAGACACTGAGCAAGGCAGATAGAGACACTGAGCAAGAGACAGACAGAGAGACACTGAGCGAGAGACAGAGAGAGTCACAGACACTGAGCGAGAGCCAGAGAGAGTCACAGACACTGAGTGAGAGACAGCGAGAGACAGAGAGACACTGAGCGAGTGACAGAGAGACACACAGAGACACTGAGCGAGAGACAGAGACACAGCGACACTGAGCGAGAGACAGAGAGAGACACAGAGACACTGAGCGAGAGGCAGAGAGAGACACAAAGACACTGAGCGATAGACAGAGACACAGCGACACTGCGCGAGAGACACAGAGAGACACAGACACTGAGCGAGAGACAGGGAGAGACACAGAGACACTGAGTGAGAGACAGAGAGAGACACTTCCTGTGTCCCTGACAACTACGTGTGCAGGAAGTGCACCCAGCTGCAGCTACTGACAGACCGCATTGCGGCACTGGAGCTGCGATTGGATGCATACTGGAGCGTTCACGATGCTCGGGACATTGTGAATAGCACGTTTAGGGAGTTGGACACACCACAGGTAGAGGTTGGACAGGAAGAAAGTGAACGGGTGACCAACAGGCAGAGCACTAGGCGCAGGCAGGTAGTGCAGGGGTCCCCTCTGGCCATCCCCCTCTCCAACAGTTATATCACTTTCGGTACTGTTGGGGGGGATGGCTTATCAGAGGAAGGCAGCAGCAGCCAACTTCCTGGCACCAGGGGTGGCTCTGCTGCACAGAATGGGAGGAAAAAGAGTGGTAGAGTTATAGTAATAGGGGATTCAATTGTAAGGGGAATAGATAGGCGCTTCTGCAGCCGCAAACAAGACTCCAGGATGGTGTGTTGCCTCCCTGGTGCAAGGGTCAAGAATGTCTATGAGCGGCTGCAGAACATCTTGGAAGGGGAGGGTGAACAGCCAGTTGTCGTGGTGCATATAGGCACCAACAATATAGGTAAAAAGCGGGATGAGGTCCTAAAAGCGGAATTTCGGGAGTTAGGAGGTAAATTTAAAAACAGGACCTCAAAGGTAGTAATCTCAGGATTGCTACCAGTGTCAAGTGCTCGTCAGAGTAGAAATAGAAGGATATTTCAGATGAATACGTGGCTAGAGGAATGGTGCCAGGGGGAGGGATTCAAGTTCCTGGGACATTGGAACCGGTTCTGAGGGAGGTGGGACCAGTTCAAACCGGACGGTCTGCACCTGGGCAGGGCTGGAACCGATGTCCTAGGGGGAGTGTTTGCCAATGCTGTGGGGGAGGGTTTAAACTAAAATGGAAGGGGGTTGGGAACCTGAGCAGGGAGACAGCGGAAAGGGAAACAAGGATAAAAGCAAAAGATAGGAAGGAGAAAAGCAAAAGTGGCAGTCAGAGAAATCATTGGTTTAAATCAAACGTGGCCACAGTAAATAATATTTCTAATAGGTCTAAGAACATTAAAAAAACAAGCCTGAAGGCTTTGTATCTTAATGCGAGGAGCATTTGTAATAAGGTGGATGAATTGGCTGCGCAAATAGAGGTAAACGAATATGATTTGGTTGGGATTACGGAACCATGGCTCAAGGATGGCCAAGGCTGGGAACTCAACATCCAGGGGTATTCGATATTCAGGAAAGATAGGCAAAAAGGAAAGGGAGGAGGGGTAGCATTACTGGTTAAAGAAGGGATTAACACAATTGTAATGAAGGATATTAGCTCTGATGATGTGGAATCTGTATGGGTAGAATTGAGAAATACTAAGGGAAAAAAAACATTAATGGAGTGGTATATAGGCCTCCAAACAGTAAGGTGGAGGTTGGGGATGGCATTAAAAGGGAAATTAAAGAAGCGTGCAACAAGGGCACAGCAGTCATCATGGGTGACTTTAATCTACATATAGATTGGGCTATCCAAATTAGTAACAGTACTGTGGAGGAGGAATTCCTGGAGTGTTTACGGGATGGTTTCCTGGGCCAATATGTCAAGGAACCAACCAGAGATCAGGCCATCTTCGACTGGGTATTATGTAACGAGAAAGGATTAATTAGCAAACTTGTTGTACAAGGCCCCTTGGGTCGGAGCGATCATAATATGATCGAATTCTTCATTAAGATGGAGAATGAAGTAGTTGACTCAGAAACTAGGGTCCTCAATTTAAATAAAGGAAACTACGATGGTCTGAGGAGCGAGTTGGGTAGGATTGATTGGGGAATGGCACTCAAAGGGTTGACGGTGGATAGGCAATGGCAAACATTCAAAGACCGAATGGATGAACTACAGAAGTTGTTCATCCCAGTTTGGCATAAAAATAAAACAAAAAAGGTGACTCAACCATGGCTAACAAGGGAAATTAGGGATAGCATAAGATCCAAGGAGAGGACATACCAATTGGCCAGAAAAAGCAATAATCCTGAGGATTGGGAGCAGTTTAGGATTCAACAAAGGAGGACAAAGGGATTAATTAAGAAAGGGAAAATAGAATATGAGAGTAAGCTTTCAGGGAACATAAAAACTGACTGTAAAAGCTTTTATAGATATGTGAAGAGAAAAAGATTGGTGAAGTCAAGCGTAGGTCCCTTGCAGTCAGAATCGGGGGAATTTATAATGGGGAACAAGGAAATGGCGGACCAACTAAATACATATTTTGGTTCTGTCTTCACAAAGGAGGACACAAATAACCTCCCAGAAATACCGCGGAACATAGGGTCTGATGAAAGGGTGGAACTGAAAGAAATCAGTATTTGTAGGGAAATGGTGTTAGGAAAATTGATGGGACTGAAGGCCGATAAATCCCCAGGGCCTGATGGTCTACATCCCAGGGTACTTAAGGAAGTGGCCCTAGAAATAGCAGATGCATTGCTGGTCATCTTCCAGAACTCAATAGACTCTGGAACAGTACCCATGGATTGGAGGGTAGCTAATGTTACCCCACTATTCAAAAAAGGTGGCAGAGAAAAAGTGGGGAATTATAGACCGGTAAGCCTGACATCGGCAGTGGGGAAAATGCTAGAGTCCGTTATAAAAGATGTAATAGCAGAGCACTTGGAAAGCAGTGACAGGATCGGACAAAGTCAACATGGATTTACAAAAGGTAAATCGTGCGTGACTAATCTACTGGAATTTTTTGAGGATGTAACTGGTAAAATAGATAAGGGAGAACCAGTGGATGTGGTGTATTTGGACTTTCAGAAGGCTTTCGATAAGGTCCCGCATAAGAGGTTAGCATGCAAAATTAAGGCACATGGGATTGGGGGGCAAGGTACTGACTTGGATAGAGAACTGGTTGGCGGACAGAAAGCAAAGAGTTGGAATAAACGGGTCGTTTTCCGAGTGGCAGGTAGTGACTAGTGGGGTACCGCAAGGATCGGTCCTAGGACCCCAGCTGTTCACAATATATATTAATGATCTGGACGAGGGAATTGGATGTAATATCTCCAAATTTGCAGACGATACAAAGCTGGGTGGGAGGGTATGCTGCGAGGAGGATGTCATGAAACTCCAGTACGATTTGGACAGGTTGGGTGATTGGGCAGAAACATGGCAAATGCACTATAATGTGGATAAATGTGAGGTTATCCACTTTGGTGGCAAAAACAGGAAGGCAGATTATTATTTGAATGGCAATAGTTTGGGAGAAGGGGAAGTGCAAAGAGACCTGGGTGTTATTGTGCACCAGACGCTGAAGGTAAGCATACAGGTGCAGCAGGCGGTTAAGAAGGCAAATGGTATGTTGGCCTTCGTAGCAAGAGGGTTCGAGTACAAGAACAAGGATGTCTTGCTGCAGTTGTATAGGGCCTTGGTGAGACCGCACCTTGAGCATTGTGTGCAGTTTTGGTCACCTTACCTGAGGAAGGATGTTCTTGCCATGGAGGGAGTGCAGCAAAGATTCACCAGGCTGATACGTGGGATGGCAGGAATGATGTACGAGGAGAGATTGTGTCAATTGGGCTTTTACTCACTGGAGTTTAGAAGATTGAGAGGGGATCTCATCGAAACCTATAAAATTCTGTCAGGTCTGGACAGACTAGATGCAGAAAGGATGTTTCTGATGGCCGGGGAGTCCAGAACCAGGGGTCATAGTTTAAGGATAAGGGGTAAGCCATTTAGTACTGAAATGAGGACGAATTTCTTCACCCAGAGAGTGGTGAACCTGTGGAATTCTCTGCCACAGAGGGCGGTGGAGGCCAGTTCATTAAATATATTCAAGAAAGAGTTGGATATATTTCTTGAGGCTAAAGCGATCAAGGGATATGGGGAGAAGGCAGGGACAGGGTACTGAATTTGGTTGATCAGCCATGATCTCATTGAATGGCGGAGCAGGCTCGAAGGGACGAATGGCCTGCTCCTGCTCCTATCTTCTGTGTTTCGATGACACAGAGACACTAAATGAGAGACAGAGAGAGACACAGAGACACTGAGTGAGAGACAGAGAGAGACACAGAGACACTGAGCGAGAGAGAGAGAGACACAGAGACACTGAGCGAGAGAGAGAGAGACACAGAGACACTGAGCGAGACAGAGAGAGACACAGAGACACTGAGCGAGAGACACAGAGAGACACAGAGACACTGAGCGAGAGACAGAGGGAGACACAGAGACACTGAGCGAGAGACAGAGAGACACAGAGACACTGAGCGAGAGACAGAGAGAGACACAGAGACACTGAGCGAGAGACAGAGAGAGACACAGAGACACTGAGCGAGAGACAGAGAGAGACACAGAGACACTGAGCGAGAGACAGAGAGAGACACAGAGACACTGAGCGAGAGACAGAGAGAGACACAGAGACACTGAGCGAGAGACAGAGAGAGACACACAGACACAATGAGCGAGAGACAGAGAGAGACACAGACACTGTGAGAGACAGAGAGACAAGGAGCGAGAGACAGAGAGACACAGAGACTCTGCGAGAGACAGAGAGAGACACAGAGACACTGAGCGGGAGACAGAGAGAGACACAGAGACACTGAGTGAGAGACAGAGGGGGAAACGGAGAAACTGAGCGAGTGACACAGAGACACAGCGCGAGAGACACAGACACTGAGCGAGAGACAGAGACACAGAGACACTGAGCGAGAGACAGTGAGAGACGCAGACACTGAGTGAGAGACAGAAAGAGACACAAAGACACTGAGCGAGAGACAGTGAGAGACACAGAGACACTGAGCGAGAGACACAGAGAGACACTGAGCGACAGACAGAGCGAGACACAGATAATGAGCGAGAGACAGAAAGAGTTTTGCTATGTAAGCTTTGGCAATATGGTTCTCTGTAAACTTTCATGCCAATAAAGCATTTGAATTGGAATTGGAATTGGAATTGGACACAGAAATTGAGTGACAGAGAGAGAGAGACACAGAGACACTGAGCGAGAGACAGAGAGAGACACAGAGACACTGAGCGGGAGACACAGAGAGAGACACAGAGACACTGAGTGAGAGACAGCGAGACACAGTGAATCTGAGCGAGAGACAGAGAGAGACACACAGAGACACTGAGCGGGAGACAGAGAGAGAGACACAGACACACTGAGCGACAGACAGACAGAGACACAGAGACACTGAGCGAGAGACAGAGAGAGACACAGAGACACTGAGCGAGAGACAGAGAGAGACACAGAGACACTGAGCGAGACTCAGAGAGAGTGTCATAGAAACACTGAGCGAGAGACAGAGAGAGACACAGAGACACTGAGCGAGATTCTGATAGAGACGCAGGGACATAGAGCGAGAGACAGAGAGATTAACAGAGACACTGAATGAGAGACAGAGAGATACACAGAGAAACTGAGTGAAAGACAGAGAGAGACAGAGATATTGAGGGAGAGACAGCGAGAGACACAGAGACACTGAGCGAGAGACAGAGAGAGACATTGAGCGAGAGACAGAGAGAGAGACACAGAGACACTGAGTGAGAGACAGAGAGAGACACAGAGACACTGAGCGAGAGACAGAGAGAGACACAGAGACACTGAGCAAGAGACAGAGACAGACACTGAGCGAGAGACAGAGAGAGACACAGAGACACTGAGCGAGAGACAGAGACAGAGACACTGAGGGAGAGACAGAGAGACACAGAGACACTGAGCAAGAGACAGAGAGAGACACTGAGACACTGAGCGAGAGACAGAGAGAGACAAAGAGACACTGAGCAAGAGACAGAGAGAGACACTGAGCGAGAGACAGAGAGAGACACAGAGACACTGACCGAGAGACACAGGGACACTGAGCGAGAGACTGAGAGAGACACAGAGACACTGACCGAGAGACACAGGGACACTGAGCGAGAGACAGGGAGAGACACAGAGACACTGAGCGAGAGACAGAGAGAGACACAGAGACACTGACCGAGAGACAGAGAGAGACACAGAGACACTGAGCGAGAGACAGAGAGAGACAGAGACACTGAGCGAGAGACAGAGAGAGACACAGAGACACTGAGCGAGAGACACAGAGGTGTCGATTTTAACTCGGGTGCGGGGAATTGTCGGGTTCCCCGAATTTGGTGTTTTCCACACAGGTCTAAATAGATGTGTGAGATTGATGCAATTTGACCTCAATTGGACAATTGATTTCCAACGTGTGGGAACCCTTGGCAAAGGAGTATTTCCAGTCAGAATGTCAAATAATATGACGTCATTATTGCTGCTGCATTTAGGGTCTGCAGCAAGCCTTGCTTCTTCTGCAGGCTGCCAACCTTTTGGCATT
This sequence comes from Somniosus microcephalus, assembly GCF_052327205.1. Classification (NCBI taxonomy): domain Eukaryota; kingdom Metazoa; phylum Chordata; class Chondrichthyes; order Squaliformes; family Somniosidae; genus Somniosus; species Somniosus microcephalus. The sequence continues at coordinate 27,423,276 of NW_028225180.1, read as the reverse complement.
TGCTGATCCACTGAGCTGGAAGCAGAATGGCAAGAGAAAGACCGAGGTCTGCATCCCGTTTTGACGATGCTGCCCTGCAGGCTTTAGTGGAGGGAGCAAGAGCTCACAAGGAGGTGCTCTTCCCTTCATCAGGGAGGAAGATGCCTCCCCAGCAGACAAAGGCTGCGTGGCTGCAAGTGGCAGAGGAGGTCAACTCCTTATCGGCTACCCGCAGAACCTGGATACAGTGCAGGAAGAGATTTCATGACCTTCAGCACACTGGAAAAGTGAGTATGAATTTCCCATCACCCTCAATCTGATCTCCATTGCCTTTCCTCACCAGCACTCAGCTTTAGCAATCTCTTCCTCCACATCCCGCTTGACACTGACATTCATGCACCCTTACCCATTCCCTCTCTCTCTATGCTCACATTCACCTAACTATTCGACTATGCAGCCCTCACACTCCCTATCACTGTGATGCTATGAAAACAACTGACAACACACAGGGAGGGCCCTTGGTCTTGCCACCTCACTCCATCTTTGTCTCCTTCTAAGCATCTATGCTATGGATTCTCTACACTCACTCCTTCATTCTCACTCAAACTCCACTTGTCTCCCTCATTGCAGGAAAAGAGAGCTCACAATAAAAGAGAACGAGCGAGGACAGGAGGAGGGCCACCATCAGTAGCCCACCTCACCCCCTGGGAGGAGGCGGTCCTGGAGATCGTAGGAGTGGAGGATGAGGTGCAAGTAGGGGATGGACAGACGGGTGCAGCACAGCAAGCTGGTGACAGAATAGTTTTCCATCTCTCTCACTGACATTGCATGAGTCGCTGATAATAATTCTGATGCTACAACAGATGGACCTATTTTCATCTGCAATATGTAATGTGCATGTAACCTTGACCTCACATCTCTAACTCTTTCCTTTACTCTCCCACAGGACCATCGAGAGCCCTCGTCCTCACTGTCCAGGAGGAAGAGCCTGAGCTTCCAGACTCCTCAGAGGAAGCTGCAACCTCTGAGGGCGCAACGTCAGCAGAATTCAGCGCACCCAGCACCAGCGCAGACACTCACACCTCGGGCGGACCTTCGGGACATAGACTAATGTTGTCACCTGGTGTATCACAGCTCACAAGTGAGCATCAGCAGATTGTGGAGATATGGACAGCAGTGGAGAGTCCTCGTCGGAGGGCGCAGGACTCTGCCAGCTCGGCTCAGCTGCATGTCGACCCTCTGACTCTGGGTCCATCCATAAGATCAGCAGGGCTGGAACTCCAGGAACAGATGCAGGAGTCTCTGGCAGGTTTTGTCTCCAGGGTCGCTGCGAGTGTGGAGCGAGTGGAGGAGTCCATAGCGAACATAAGCAGAGCCTTTGTGGAGTCATTGGCGCATGAACGCATCACCATAGAAAGGTTGGCAACCTCCATGGAGGAGATAACTCACCAGGGTACGGAAAACATGGTGAGTGCTCATAATAGAATGACATCTCTTGAGGAGCGATGGGCATCTATTGAACAGAGAAACCAGACCTTCATGGAAGTCCTTCTGAGTAGGACTGCCAGTGCAGATACGGGTCCCCATGGCCCCCTAATGCGAAGCAAGGTGCTCTCAAGCCACTTCCAAGCACTGGCCCCTTCTGGCCTGTGCAGCTTCAGGTGGGTGAGCAGCAGCCTGGCGCTCCTGTTGCTGCTGCTGTTGTTCCTTGTTCTGCTGGTGCCGTGGCTGGTGTTTGAGCTCATCTAATGCCCAGAAGGGAAGGAAATAAATGGCTCCCATGCTTCTGGTATATGCCTCCATTGAGGAAGCGCTGAGTGAAAGTGGCGAGCGGGGTTTCCCAGAAGGTTACACTGGAGAAGTGTGTGAGGCTCCAGCCTTCCACAGGTGTGGTTAAGCCTGGTAAAAGTTGCCCCAGGCCTGAAACAACAAGGTCCTGCCACCTGCAAATGATGACTGATCAAATCTTCTCTTTAATGGTTGACCTGCAGCTGATAGTCAGCAAGCCAGTAGCGCTCACGCCAGGCTTCACCAGGCGCGATTTATGTTGGAAAAGGGTTAAACAGGCAAGGGTCTGTTACAATCGGATTATAAAGGCCAATTAGTGCTGTTTGAGGGATTCGGGACCATCAGACATGCATGGATTAAAACAGCTAGGTGTCGGGAACCAGGCGGGGGGTGCGGGTGGGGGGTCCGGACCCCCAGGTTATGCGAATTTAACACCCCACATGCCTCAAAGTCCTCATGACAGGTGATTTAAAATTAAGTCCAGAGACTATGTGCGAGAGACAGAGAGATAAACAGGGACACTGAGCGAGAGACAGAGAGAGACACAGAGACACTGAGCGAGAGACAGAGCGAGACACAGAGACACTCAGCGAGAGACAGAGAGAGACACAGAGACACTGAGCGAGAGACAGAGAGACACGGAGCGAGAGACAGAGAGAGACACAGAGACACTGAGCGAGAGACAGAGAGAGAGACACAGAGACACTGAGCGAGAGACAGAGAGAGAGACACAGAGACACTGAGCGAGAGACAGAGAGGGAGACACAGAGACAGTGAGCGAGAGACAGAGAGAGAGACACAGAGACACTGAGCGAGAGACAGAGAGAGACACAGAGACACTGAGCGAGAGACAGAGAGAGACACCGAGACACTGAGCGAGAGACAGAGAGAGACACAGAGACACTGAGCGAGAGACAGAGAGAGACACAGAGACACTGAGCGAGAGACAGAGAGAGACATAGAGACACTGAGCGAGAGACAGAGAGACACAGAGACACTGAGCAAGAGACACTGGGACACAGAGACACTGAATGAGAGACAGAGAGAGACACAGAGACACTGAGCAAGAGACACTGAGACAAAGTGACACTGAAGGAGAGACAGAGAGAGACACAGAGACACTGAGCAAGAGACACTGAGACACAGAGACAATGAGCGAGGGACAGAGAGAGACACAGAGACACTGAGCGAGAGACAGAGAGAGACACAGAGACACTGAGCGAGAGACAGAGAGAGACACAGAGACACTGAGCAAGAGACAGAGAGAGACACAGAGACACTGAGCGAGGGACAGAGAGAGACAGAGACACTGAGCGAGAGACAGAGAGAGACACAGAGACACTGAGCGAGAGACAGAGAGAGACACAGAGACACTGAGCAAGAGACAGAGAGAGACACAGAGACACTGAGCGAGAGACAGAGAGAGACACAGAGACACTGAGCGAGAGACAGAGAGAGACACAGAGACACTGATCGAGAGACTCTTCCAGTAGTTCTCTATGTCACGTTCCATCTGTGTCGCTTTTTTCACCTTCCAGCTCTCTGTCACTCTACCAATCGCAACAAAATCCCATGGGGACGAAACAGTTGATTCTGC